>NC_041331.1:9553756-9643756 GCF_004354835.1 Perca flavescens
CCACAAAGCTTAAAAAGCTCTCAAAAGTTAGCTTTGGCTGCTTCTTGCTTGCCATGATTACTCTGCTACCAGCCTCTGTTACGTCCTGTGAGAAGAAGGAGAACCCGGAAATGAGTAGGGGGAAATGCAACATGTTTACATACGTGTAGTTAAACTTTTTGAGAGGTGCACATCAGGCTACGCTGTAGGGTCCGGTGTAGGGTCCAGCGTAGGGTCCGCATCTCCACATACCTACATACCCACAGTGTCAATTTAACGTAGAAGCATAAATTGGCCTTAAGGAAGGCATGACAACAACCACCATGTCACATCACTGTTTGGTTTTCTTACCAAGCACACAAAGACCAAGTTTGAGCAGGTTTGCTTAACTTAAAGGAACAGCAGGGTTCATATTTTTTGTTTTGTGTTTTTGAAAACACTGTACGTGGTTCATATGATTTTTTTTTTTGTCTTTCAAAATAAGGATGTTTGTTTTTTACAAGAAACTCATTTATCTTCAAAGGGGAGGTAAAGCTATTTTTTCTTATGGCTCTAATTTCTCTGGAGGTGTTTTGAGTTTGTTCCACCCTAAATTTAATGGGGAGGTTTTGCAGTCAGAGGGATCAGATGATGCAGCGTTTCCTCTATGTTGATAGCATAGTGGCGGTGCGCCACGGTAAAATTTCGGTTCAAAAAGTTTCCGCTATGCACCACCGTTCTTTCGGCTGTTTCTGAAAAGTCATAAAGTCGTAGAGCCGTCTGCTCCACTGAACTCAAGCGAACTGTCATTCGTTCTCTCTCCCCCTAGGGTGAGCAGAGCAACTGGAACCGTGACAGGACGTCATCACTCGCGAAGTCATGGCAACCAAATAAACAACAGGACGAGTACTACTACACTCAATCAAGCCCCCAGGAAGAGCGCCATGTCTAAAAGCCACCATGGGCTTAGCGGATAGGGGTGGTACTGCACCCCATGGCCCAGAAAGACTTTCCATATAGACTTTGCATGGCGAAAGAAATGTCTACATTTCAGCGGATAATTTGTTTCGGGGTATATCAACCTACCAGCCTGAACACTGAAAGGGTCCTTGTTTTAAAACGTCACATTTTTAACATTCACTAGAAGCGAATCCAGAATTATTAAATTTGGCATGATGAACGCGCATAATAGAAGCGAGCAGACCCACGGGACTGCGCCCACCCGCTCACATGACTGTTCTGCCGAGCTCATGTAGCTAGCTGTAATAATGGATATAGCTAATGGTTGTAATTCACCATGTGTTCTATTAATATGTCCATGGTATTATCTTATGAAGTTATAATACATCCGAGGGATGTATGTATGCTGTAAAGCCTGTTACGTGAATGTAACGTCATTAGCGTTTCCCAAACTGGCGGGGCTATCGGCTAGCTAGCTAGTTGCTAACATCAGGGGTAGCTAGCATGGCTGTATTAAGATCTATACATAGCTAGCTATATGCCTACATAACGTTACCTCCGACATAGTGATTACATGGCCTTGGTTCTCTCTTATGATACATCCGAGGGCTGTATGCTGTAAAGCTTGTAACGTGGATGAAGGATGAAGCCATGGATGAGCTCAGTTCTGCAGGCTAACTGCTAGCGCTAGTTAGTAGCTAGCTAACTAGCTAGTAGCACGACATAATTATTAAATCTCCTTGGTTGTCTAGCTAAATACATCTATTGTTTATTTAGCTAAGCATGTAAACGATCGGGAACAACGAAAACACAATGTTTAACAAAGGAAAACGGCGAGTTCATGAGTTCGCCACTTGTAAGAGACACGAGAGAGAAGCTCATGAACGGGCATGTTGCTACCGGTTGCTAAGACAACACAAACAAATTGTTGCTAGTGCGCGTGTCCATCGTGACGTCATGGGCCAACAATGCAGAATATCCGAGCTCCATGTTTGCTTTATGCGCTTTTGAACACTCTCATTGGAACATACGGGGTTTCCCGCCGAACACTGTATCCAGTTCTCTTAATACATCCATGCACTCAATAAGTGACAAACAGCGACGAAAGCCGCGACATGAAATCCGCACTCACGCAGGTCCCGTGAAATTTGACAGCTACAGTTTATTGGAAAATAGTGTTGGGAAAACTGACTTTGATGAATTTACTGTTTATCAGACCCCAGATGAGACAAGAAGCTAATGGTAGCTAACGCTGCTGTGACGGTCCCTCTGCCTCTGACTCCTACTGCTCAAAACCAACCAAAAACGTAGCTAGTAATGTTCACTCAGCGTTTAGTTTTATTGTTAAACTGTGTGTAAAATGAGCGGTGACGTTAAATCACCCCTACGGTACCGCCTATTTGCTGGATGGTTTAATGGTTAACATTAGCAGATAAGCCCGTACACTGACGTCCAATACATTCTACACATTTTGTGTTTTGATTAATACATTCTCGTGCTCAAACCTTCTCCTGCCTGCCTGCCTCTCCCTGCATTTGGGTCCTTTAATTCCCTACACCGTAACAGAACAATCTGACCAACATGGACCCAGCAGTGGTGAGATTCAAACCCCATTTTCATCCTTTGGACATTGATGGGGAGAAGTTACTGGGGATGTATCGTGGGTTGCATGAGAAGAACCCCATTTTTGCCAAATACCTCTTGGAGGTTCGCTGGCAGGCGACTGCCAGAGAGTTTGGCCTTCCATACTCCGAGCCTGTCAATCCCCTAGAGCCTGTGCTGCCCAGCATCCCCGAGCTGCCCAGGGTCCCCGAGCTGCCCAGCGTCCCCAGGCTCTCCAGTGTCCCCGAGCTGCCCAGTGTCCCAGCACTGCCCAGTATCCCTGAGTTGACCAGTGTCCCAGCACTGCCCAGTGTCCCAGCACTGCCCAGTATCCACAAGTTTTCTAGTGTACCCGAGCCTTCTAGTGTCCCTGAGCCTTCTAGTGTCCCCAAACCCTCTAGTGTCACCAAGCTTTCTAGTGTCCCCGAGCTTCCTAGTGTGTCCCCTCAGAGTTCCGGCTGTTTAGCAGCCCCCCAGAGTTCCGGCTGTTTAGCAGCCAATCGGGGATTTGTATTTAGTCTTGTAATTTATTCCTTGTTTCCCTAGTCTCTTGTCAGATTGTTTTGTGTCTGTTTGTGATCGTGCCCTGTCAGTTTGTGTGTTTGCCTGTCGTGTCTCCCCCCGTTCGTTCCTGGCCAGTCTCTGTGCTTCCTGTATTTCCCTGTTTTTTTGTACTTCCTTGGTTTTTTGGATACCTTTTTGACTTCTTTTTGGAATTGTTTTTTTGGGGGGCGCTAGTGAGCTATGGGTCGAAAGGTTGCACCCCCCTTGCAGCTCCCGCAAAATTGTTGTAAAATTGACTTTTTAACAATAACTTCTGCATAAAAAGAGTTTTTTTTCTTTGCTAGCTGGATTTGCTGAAGGTTCGTTGATAGGCCTACTCATCGGCTTCAAGATGAAAGCGAGCTCTAAGTTACAAGCCTCAAAAAGCAGAACGAGGCAGGCCCTATCGCACCGGCCTCTCCTGACGACGATGTTCCGCCGGGCGAAGCTTCGCAACGGTCGGCAGATGCTACAGTCCTGGAAGCCATTAACTTGTTACGTTCGGATCTACGAGCTACCAAAGTTGAGATTTATCAGATTATTGACACACGCATTGAAGAGATGGCCACAACTATCAGAGGTGAAATATCAGCTCTCAAATCTGAAACTCAAGTCGCCATTCTGGCCTTGCAGACTGTGTCCGCGCAACATGGTTCTACTCTGGCCGACCTAGAACGCTCAGCAAATCACTCTTCAAATGCCATAACCAAACTTCAAACGGAGGTGAAACGCCTATGTACTGAAGTGAATCTTCTTACAGACAAGTGCATGGATCTAGAGGGGCGATCTAGGAGACAAAATGTGCGAGTAGCCGGGCTGAAAGAAGGGTCTGAGAAGGGCAGAGAGATGAACACTTTTGTTTAAGAACTCCTGAAGGACGCGTTGACACTTCAGGATTGCCCGCTAGTTGATCGTGCTCACAGGGCTTTACGTAAGCGACCGGATGGCACCGAGCCGCCGCGGTCGCTTATAGTGCGGCTGCATTACTTTCGGGATGTGACAACGATCCTTAGGAAAGCTGTTGAACGAAAGGATCTTCCGTTTAACGGTCAGAGGATCCGTGTTTTCCCTGACTTCACGCCAGAGGTGGCAAAGCGCAGAGCTGCGTTTAACAGAGCCAGAGCAATGCTTCGAGATAAGCCAGGAGTGCGATATGGGACAGTATTTCCAGCGAAATTGAGAGTGACTTTTAATGGCACAGAAACGGTGTTCACAGATGCGAAGAAAGCTGATAATGGCATTGTCGTGCTGGGTAATGAATAACTGTAGAGCATTCAATTGTTTACATCTACGGATTGCCTTTAATTGAAGTATATGTTCATCTCTATTGAAGTTGGCTTCTGGTTTATTTTGAAACAAATAGGATAGGATGGATCCAAATTTTTATTTATCTCTTTTCATATTTTTAATTTGTCAATAAGTCTATTTTCTTAAATCTTTATTATTTTATACATACATATATTTTTTATCTATTATATATATTTATTTAATATATGCTATGTTGTATATTCATGTCATGGGTATCCTAATTAAAATGATTTGCCAGGAACGTGCTGTTTATTCAAAGATAGCGCTTTATTGACACAAAACACAAACGCAATCAGAAAAAAACTATGTACAAAGCATAGGAGACACACAGCACACAACAAATATCCCACGCTCACGAGAAGCAGCACCGTCCACACCTAACCCACGGCCGCCTCGGAGCTGTAGGTAACCGGCAGCATTCGGTCTTAATTCGGTCCATTTAGCAGACGTCTGTGGTGCGTTGTCCTGTATGTCTATAGTGGCGCACTTCCAAATGCCCACCTCACCCGCATCCAGCACACTCTGTCTCGCTTCCAGCAGCTGTAAAATCAATCAATAAAGACAGTCAGTATTGCGCAATGCACTGCTTATGGACACAACACATCTACGAATGTACCTGGAAAATATTCACATTAACCAAACGGATCTAATCTTACCCTCTTTTCTTCTCGACCGACTCCGAGCTGAACACTTCACAGCTTCTGCCCGCGATGCCACATCTGGTTGTTTCTAGCTGAAGCTCCTGCGCGCTGTCTCGTAATATGTCTTACAGGCAGCTGGAAAACCATGAATAATAAAATATGAATAAAAAAAAAACATAAGTTACAGTAAAATTAAACAAGGAAAGATGAAAAAGTAAAAAATACTTACACACAATGGCGTAATTATCAGCGTCATGTAAATCTGGACTTGCAGACAGCTCCGAGCAAATATAGGTCACAGCCTCTTTATGAGGCGAGGACGAGGTTAGTCTGTAAAAAAAACAAAAAAAACTATGGTTAAGATCGGTATCTATTAACGTATCTATGGCCTGCTACAGTTTGTCTCAGAGTTGTGAAGACGGCGACTGCTTTCTGTAAATTACAAAATCAAAAAATACACTTTTATAAAGCAACTAACCCGCTCAGCTCTGCCTCAATAATGAATGGCGCTGAAAGCAGCCACAGCTCTGTGCTGCTCGCGTTTAAACTTGGTGGGGTTTAAAACATAACTGCCAAGTCTAAGTAGCCTGTTTAACATCCAAAGACAGTCATTGTACGATCAACAGTTAATAAACAGTACAGACTAGCTCGCTGTTTCATTAATAATCATATACTTACAGCGCTGCCAACTCTGACGCATTGACCGTGAGACACACGCATTTGATTGGTTTCACACGCTCACACGCCACACCCCCAATTTCTCACACTGAAGTGTCAACCCGGTCGCAAAATTACGAATCCCACTATGGCCACGCCAAGACCCGCCCTATGAAGCAGCTTGATTGGTTGGGATTAGGCATTTCACCTCGAGTGGTTAAGGTTAGGGTTAGGGGATTGGTCAGGGGCTAGGCCCTGTACATGTAAGCATGGACGCCTGGCCAATAGTAGTGTGTAAATGCTACTGATGTCTTGGCGTGGCCATAGTGGGAAGAAAATATCACAATACGGTCGGTCAAATGCCTGAAAGATGAGTTTATGTTTATCTATAGAGCTACCTGTCGAGCCGCTCGTGATCGACTAGTTATGCTTTCAGAGACGGTGAGAGGGTTTTTTTTTTGGAAATGTCGCAAATGTGAGAACATTTCTTCACGAGCCATCCCAGGCGCATTCCCCCGGCTTCAGGTATGCTTTGAGTATTACAGACCCGTCCGTCGCTTTGTGTCCACTCTCTCAGAGGTGAGCAGCTGGTAAGTGTAGCAACTTCAGTTAATTGTAGTGGACTCGCTCTGATGTGGGCAGTGACGCGGTGCGTCCGTGCTCTACCTCTGATGAAGAGCAACGTACAGCCGCCTCTACACTTTGTCAGAGACCAGAGACCCTGTCTGTCAGACGGTCTGAATGAGATACTACCATATCAGCAGAGCAATAACATGCACAGCAGACTATATTACAACTCTCCAAATTTCGGAGAACACAGATGGGAGGAGGTTTATTTTGAATGTGCACAAAGTTGTAAAAAAATCTGATGTAACACATCTGAGCTATTGAAGTCCAGGGGTTTATAAATTAATTAAAATGACTTAATGTATTATTCACATGAATAAGTGCCACATGCACATTTAAATAGATTTACTTCCCCAGAAAAAGACACAAAAGAGGAGGGAAGAGTAAATTATTGACTCAGCAGACATGACGTTAATTTAGAAAAAGTTGATCTACTAGACTAGAGAATAGTTGAAGTAATACAGAATGCCTGAGGGCCTTATTTTTATATATTTTCAATTGTTTCCAGCATTAATTGATGTAGAAAAGGGTAGAAATAGGTGTTAAAAATCCAGTGTTTAATGCTCCAAATTATGTCTCCTCACAAAATCTGGAAACAAAACCGATGCCATTTGGTTGCTAGGCCATGCAGCTGTGAATGGTCCAGATGTTTGTGCCAGCTCACCTCTGTGCATCTCTAAATGTAACTGTAAATAATACATTAAATGCTTCATAAAATGAAAAAATAGTCTTTCTTTTTCCAAAAGAATTACATTAAGTGGGGCACAGAGGACAAGGGCCAAACATTACTGGGCCTTGGCACAAAAAAAGTTTGAGAAAGGCTATAACACATGCACAAAATGAGCCATGCTGTGTCTTTTGTCTTGCTGTTGGTATTTTTCAGTCTAGTTTCTGCTGGACCTTTTGGTGGGGAGAGGCCTTGTTTGAAGAATGATTTTCCCTCACTGCCTAATCTAATGAGATTTGGTCTTTGGCCACCAGTCCCCTTGGTACCCAAAAAATGGTTATTTCTATTTATTTAGTTTTAAAGGATTAGAATGTAAATCAGTGGTTCTCATTCTTTAGAATTTCAGTGGTCCTAGTAGATCCCTTTGGTAGACCAATGTTAATTTAACTTTGGGTCCCTGGTCCCTACACTGAGAAGCATTATTGTGTGTGTGTGTGTGTGTGTGTGTGTGTGTGTGTGTGTGTGTGTGTGTGTGTGTGTGTGGTGTGTGTTGTAGTAGTAGTAAAGAGATAGAAGGGGAGAAGGAAGTTTGTGTGAGGTGGACCTGGTCACCACAGACCCAAATCTTCTCAGTTGTTGATACTGTCATATGCTGCTGTCTCTTCATGTAGCACATTATGTTTGGAACATTGTATGGGTCACTTCTTATATCATAACAAGGTAATACAATGTGTATCATCAAGTGATGACTGATTAACAGTAATGTAAATGCTAAATGCCCTAATACCTGTTGAGACAACAACAATGCAAATTTAGCTGTTTTGCACATATCATGTAAGACTCGATTTCTCCATTTCTTTGCACAAAACTCTCCAGAAAATGCCATATAATGGTTTATTTTCAAAAATAATCCCGGGGGGGCATACCTCTGGACCTCCCTAGGGAGAACCCCACCACATAACAAATCACAATTTAAACCCTGACAGTAATGATGCTGAATGAGCCAAAGACATTTGCTTTGTACATAGAAAAAGTTTGGATTCGCCCCACCAAATCTCACTCAAAGGTTTGGGGAAAAGTTGGCAGCTCTGTACTTACGTTGACTTGAGCGCATCTCTGGAGCCCCGGAGGTGATATGGAGGAGAATAGGAAAAACGCTCCAAACGTCATGAACAACTTCTGTGTGTTTCCAAGTGAAGTTTGACAGAGTGTACAGACAACTCTTTTACCAGTTGGCCTTAAATATTCCAATATTTCGGAAGCTTTTGCTCTAACTCTCGGACTCATCTCCCGCAATCTCCCGCCGCTATTTTCAAATGGTAGCAGTGAGGGCGGGGGTAGAGGGCGGGGCAGAGTGATAGAGAGAGACAAAGAGGGGCAGATTAACCAGCAGGGCGCGAACAGCGCACACGCTGGTGTGGAGGTGATTTACAGTGAGATTTAATGGAATACTGGGAAAGTTTAATAACAATAGTAGGCGGCTGCATATATGAAAAAAAAACACCTAACCCTAAAAAAATTCTAACTAAAGGTTTCTCAGCTGTTTTTTTATAGTAGTAGGTGTCCTCAATAACATACTAAAAGTTTACCAAAGTTTGACCACTATAAAAGTGTAATTTTCAAGATGGCATCCAAGACGCACATCACTTTTCTGTCCAGTTCATCCCAAACCAGCTCAATGGGGTTTAAATCTGGTGACTGTGCTGGCCATTCCATGTTTTTAAGCTTACCATCTTGTTCTTTTTTGCTAAGGTAGTTCTGGCTTGGACTTATGTTTTGGGTCATTATCTTGCTGTAGGATGAACCCCTGACCAACTAGGCGCATAGGGTACAACCGGGACGATTGAAACGCAGGACGAATGAAACATTGCAGTTATCCCGAAAACCATACACATTAATGTCAAATTTCGTCAGCACGTACAGCACACAACATCTACCAGACCCAGGAAAGTTGGCGTCATGACGTCATGCTGCTACAAAGTTAGACCCGCAAACCCAATTTGAGTGTGGTAAATAAAATGTTTGATGCGGTAACTTTTTTTTAATGACAGGTTGTATTTATTGTTTCATGTACCATTGTCATGCTCATACGACATATGAATTAGTGCTTTAAAATGTCCTACAGTGTGGAATGTCAGAGTTTTTTAGTTTAGGAGCAAATTAGGTTTAAATGTCAATTGTTGCTGTCGGGACGATTGAAACAGCTGTTTCATTCGTCCCGACCAGGCAGTAAATCCCATGTATTCTAAGTAATTGCACACATATCTGTGTTTATACTATATTTTATACAGGTGAGACATGGAAAAGTGGTTTTAGAAAGATGTAAATATATTTGGGGCTGTCAGGTAGGGGGTCGAGTTTTGCCATGTTATCCAATGGAGACTGACAAAAATCCTGTGTGATGAACCGAAGATTTCAAATTTTGATTCATCAGTCCATAGCACCTTCTTCCAGTCTTCAGTAGTCCATTGACGATGTTTCTTGGCCCAGGCAAGCCTCTTCTTCTTATTCTGACGTCTTAGCAATGGCTTTCTTGCTACAACTCGACCTATCAAACCTGCAGCTCCAAGTCTTCTCTTTCCAGTTGAAACTGAGACTTGCTTATTACGACCATTATTAAGCTGTGCTTGAAGCTGTTGTCCTGTGAGCCGCCTATCACACAAGCTGTTGACTCTCAGAAACTTGTCTTCTGATTCTGTTGTGGCTTTGGGTCTGCCAGACCTCTTCCTGTCAGAGTTTCCCCCAGTTTCTAAGTGCCTTTTGATGGTGAAGAATACTGTACTCACTGACACCTTGACTTTCTTCGCAATTTCTCTGTAGGAAAGACCAACATTCTTAAATGATGTTTCTCTTCCATTGTTAATTTTCTTTTTCCCGCCATTTTTATAGCAACACACTACTTTCTGCAGTACAATACTGTTCATACAATGCTCACGAGGGTATGGTACCACAGTGTGTTCCTATAATACTTTTATACAAACAAAGGGGGTTGTAAGTAATCCAGACAAGCTGAAGCACCCCTAAATATCATCTCAGCACCCCTGAAAATAAAGTCCTTATTGTGATAATGTGAGATCGTTTAGTGCTCAAAGTAGTGGCGGTTTTTGGCACGGGCGAACCGGGCAGCCACTTAACTTAAAAAAATATATAAATAATCCTCTGTGCTGCAAAGCGTTTTTCTGTTTTCTATCATTTCACTGTGTGGGGAATTGGCAGATCAGCACCCCCAGCAGCTGCAGGCGCCCTGCTTGCTGAGAGAGGTCAGCACCCCCTACTTTCACAATGAAATGGACTAGTCCGTCCCACAGTGCAAAGATAAACAAACCATAGACAGTATATAATGGACCAATAGACCCCGTTGCTCTGGACGGAGACCAGTGAAGGCTATTAGAAGCACTTTTCCGGTGATGGCCAGCTTTACTGCGCAGCCTCCAACTGAGAGAATGTGACGTGAGCAACGTGTCTGAAAGTTGTAAGTCTTCTGGTAGCTGTGCCAAGAGAAATCTCAATCATTCCCAATCTTACAGATATGGAGACTGTAAGTGTATGTAAGGAGATAACATGGGCACAAGCTAATTATTGATCACTAACATGCTAGTTAACATTAGTAATTAAACCTAAACGTCTCATGTAAGTCGAAACTGCCTGCGAGCTTCTCCTGTACTATACGGTAATTCCTCTACTATGCGACAGTAAGTCACTTGGTTATGACACAATCGTTAGCCTATTTTTACAAAAACGTCTGCTACGGAGCCATAACGTGAGGTACAAGGTAATGGAGCCTTTTATACATTGTCGTGTTTCTTTGGAACTAAACAACGGACAAATAGAGTCTTTAAACGCTTCAGATGTAAAGTTATTCGCAGTCAAGTGACGTAAAAAAAAAAATGGCGGTCAGTGGAATGCTAACAGGAGGTGATGGCCAGTTAGCAACAAAATGGCGCCATGATGGCTCGAGTTCTGAAGCGAAGCTTACCCCCTTGAAACAAACGGGCAGACTGCGGTCAAGCCAGCCGACACTCGGATCTCCGTGGTCAAATCAGCCAACACTAAATTTGTAATGCGCTCTTATAACGGTACGCGTGGTAAATGCATTCAAACGGCCCAGCTCGAGTAGCGAAGTTAGGGAGATGATACATATGGGAATACTTCCGGTTTTCAAAATAAGGTGTTAATACAACATACATTTAAAACTAGATTAATGGATTATATTCACCTTAAGTAAAATATATGTAACTTGTGCCTGCCCTTTATACAAAACAAATAAGTAAATTGTGAAAGGAATGTATATTTTGAGTTTTACAAGAATACAACATTTATCAAGGAATAATTCCAGACAATGATTTTTGTCAGGTGACACCTCTGACTGCACCCATATTTAAAATCAAGCAATTAAACGGTATAAATTTGGAAATTTTAGGAAGTAAAAGTCCCATATTTCTAGGGTAAAATGACATCAAATCTGAAACTTAAGGTGCCATAAAAAGACGTTGGTCCATAGTTCCAGGTAATGACTGACATATTTGAGTGGAGGACATCTTTGACTACACCCATGCTGAAAATCAAACATTTTTACTGTATAATTTTGGAGATTTTTGGAAGCAAAGTCCCATACTTCTGTTGTAAAACGAGTCATAATAGGAAATTTGAGGTGCCATAAAAATACTTTGGTCCATAGTTCCAGGCATGACTGATATATTTGAGTACAGGGCATCACTTAATACTATCATACTGAAAATCATACAATTTTACTGTATAAATATGGAGATTCTTGGCAGCAAAGTCCCATACTTCTGCAGTAAAATGAGTCAAAATATGAAATTTGAGGTGCCATAAAAAGACTTTGGTCCATAGTTCCTGGAAATGACTGACATATTTGAGTAGAGGACATCTATGACTACACCCATACTGAAAATCAAACATTTTTACTGTATAATTTTGGAGATTTTTGGAAGCAAAGTCCCATACTTCTGTTGTAAATGAGTCAAAATATGAAATTGGAGGTGCAATAAAAAGACCTTGGTCCATAGTTCCAGGCAATGACTGATATATTTGAGTACAGGGCATCACTTAATACTATCATACAGAAAATGAAACAATTTTACTGTATAAATATGGAGATTTTTGGAAGCAAAGTCCCATACTTGTGCTGTAAAACGAGTCAAAATAGGAAATTTGAAGTGCCATAAAAAGACTTTGGTCCATAGTTCCAGGCAATGACTGATATATTTGAGTACAGGGCATCACTTAATACTAACAAACTGAAAATCATACAATTTTACTGTATAATTTTGGAGATTTTTGGCAGCAAAGTCCCATACTTGTGCTATAAAAGGAGTCAAAATAGGAAATTTGAGGTGCCATAAAAACACTTTGGTCCATAGTTCAAGGCAATGATTGATATATTTGAGTATAGGGCATCACTTAATACTATCATACTGAAAATCATACAATTTTACTGTATCATTTTGGAGATTTTTGGCAGCAAAGTCCCATACTTGTGCTATAAAAGGAGTCAAAATATGAAATTTGACGTGCCATAAAAACACTTTGGTCCATAGTTCCAGGCAATGATTGATATATTTGAGTACAGGGCATCACTTAATACTATCATACTGAAAATCATAAAATTTTACTGTATAAATATGGAGATTTTTGGCAGCAAAGTCCCATACTTCTGCAGTAAAATGAGTCAAAATATGAAATTTGAGGTGCCATAAAAAGACTTTGGTCCATAGTTCCTGGAAATGACTGACATATTTGAGTAGAGGACATCTTTGACTACACCCATACTGAAAATAAAACATTTTTACAGTATAATTTTGGAGATTTTTGGAAGCAAAGTCCCATACTTGTGCTGTAAAACGAGTCAAAATATGAAATTGGAGGTGCCATAAAAACACTTTGGTCCATAGTTCCAGGCAATGACTGATATATTTGAGTATAGGACATCTATGACTACACCCATACTGAAAATGAAACATTTTTACTGTATAATTTTGGAGATTTTTGGAAGCAAAGTCCCATACTTCTGTTGTAAATGAGTCAAAATATGAAATTTGAGGTGCCATAAATAGACTTTGGTCCATAGTTCCAGGCAATGACTGATATATTTGAGTACAGGGCATCACTTCATACTATCATACTGAAAATCATACAATTTTACTGTATAAATATGGAGATTTTTGGCAGCAAAGTCCCATACTTCTGTTGTAAAACGAGTCATGAAATTTGGGGTGCCATAAAAAGACCTTGGTCCATAGTTCCAGGCACATAGTTGAGTACAGGAAATGTGGGACTAAACCCAAACCAAACATTTGTACTGCTTAAAATGATTTGCTACGGAACTTTGAGAAAATCATAACACTGCTACATAATTCAAGGAATGATATATTTGATTAAATGCCATCTCATTAGTTGTGATTCTGTGAACATTTTTATAAAATATCTTTATCTGAACTGCAATCTGCAATCTGCATATTTTTCTAGCATTATAGCCTTGGTTATCCGCATTTGCAAATATGAAAGCTGTTAATTGAAATAAATTAATAAATACTGCTGTCTGTGAGTTCTGGTTTTATTTAAAGTTGACGAAAGGTACAACAACACTCTATTGGAAGATATTTGTCTCCAGATTAAATTATTTAACCTTCTAATAGTAAAAAATTAAAGATTTATACATTCCCTAGGCTACAATAAATATGGCATTTTTTGTCAAATTGCCTCAAGACCTTATGTTATCCTTCACAAAAGGCATTAGAAAATTCATTTTGACTAGGCTACTTTTTTTGAATTTTAAGTGATTTATTGAACTTGGTCACACTGTTTTTGTTTACAGTCAATATGGAGGGAATATTTATTCATAATTCAAATTGAAAGTACAAAGACAAAACGAAGCAAGATCAAATAAAAATTCATTTCTCATTTTAATTCAAAATAGTATTATTTTACTATGCTACTAGGAAAAATCATGCCATAATTAAATGTGAAATGTAAAAGCTTAAATGGAAATACTAAAATTAAAATCTCTAATAGAAAAAAAAAATCTTTTAGCCTTTCCCCTTTGTAATTTTCAATTTGACATTTTATCTTTTGAATTATATTTTTTACATTTGATATTGACATTTTAAAATTCGACTTTTAGATTTATATTTAATATTAAGCTTTTCATTTAGAAGTGACAGGTGTCAATTTAAATGAGGAGGCGTGGCCCAACGGCTGGTGGGAGGGTCTGAAACTTCCAGCTGACAGCGGTTGCTGTAAGTATTACTGGCCGCCGGTAGGCAAGCGATCCCGGCCACCGCCAGCTGGCTGTCACATAAGACTGGAGCTTCCAAGTCCGACAACATATCGGAGAAAATGCGCAATTGGCCATCAATTTTTGTAAAACTGCCCATATTCAAACTGTACACAGTTAATTTCTCGCATCAAACAGTCTCAGTCGCGATGATGCAGACTCATTTTTTAGACTGTTTTATGCGAGAAATTAACTGTGTACAGTTCTCTCTCTTCTTCTCTCTCCAACCCCCTGGAGTTTTACACTAGGTTAAGACAATAGAATGTTAATTCCTGCTAACTTGTAAAGACTTCACATCTGCATGCTAGAATCTTTTGATCTGTGACAAAAAATGATCCCAAGGGGGCAGAGTCTAGAGCATGTTCTTCCTCATTGGACAGCGAAGAAACCAACAAGAAGCGTCAAACATGTCACCATGCCAACGAAGAGCGAATAAGGATGTTTTTTACTCAGGACAGTGCGTAGTAACCGCCCCTGGGGCAAGAGGTAGGCTATATAGCAGGGAGGGAGACGGGGATTTGGGGCAGATAGATGGAGAACCTTTGTGTTAAACAACTATTTCTAGACCTCTGCAGCGTAATTTACTATACTTTGTCTTAGCATTTATTATTAATACATCTTTGTGTTGGTCTTCAATTGGACCAAGCCTCTTCTTCTCACAGATTCAGAAACACGTCATTTTTCTACACTACGAAACAATGACACCATGTGTTGAGGTGTTGTGAAATATTACTGTACGTTGCTGTATGCATAATGACAGCACGGAAAGGGTAAGTAAATAGAAAAAAGGAGAAAAAAAACACAGAGTCCATTGTCAATGTCAGTGCCGTTGCCAATTTGCCTAAAAACAAAAATTTTATCTTGGAAACTTGTCCACGCAAAGAAGTAAGGGAGAACCGGGACGAATGAAACAGTTTTTAATTAAACGTAATTTACAAAGACATCGTAAAACACTTAAAGCTAATATTTTGTCACTAGCAACCTAAATCTGTCCTCTGTCAAATACAGTTGCATTTTCAGCTCTGACTGAAACCGTTGGGGAGTTATTTAAGCAGTAGTCTGACGCGCGTTTTGATTCATTCGTCCCTCCTGGCCTGGACGAATGAAACAGGCGTGGGGGGGACGAATGAAACATACAGTTTAAGCTATATATTAATACAAAATATTAGCTTTCAGTGTTTTACGATGTCTTTGTAAATGACGTTTAATTAAAAACTGTTTCATTCGTCCCGGTTCTTCCCTACCCTAGGCTAACGTTAACGTCAAATTTAACTTACATTCTCTTGTTGCATGTGCAGAAGCATTAGTTTACAAGCGGACTTTTGTTTTTTTTGAAAGACCGTCTATGCCTATTATGTCTTTATTTGAAAACACCTTGTCTAGACAAGACTCTTTTACATATGTTACTGTAGCCTATCTTCAAAATCATTTTTTTTACTGTAATGCACTTTATCAAATATATAGCTACCGGGGGTCTTCAACTTTTTTTTAAAACAAGGACCCCTTATTTCTTAGTGTTCTGGTCTGTGGGACCAGTTTTCAATGCCTGCGAAAAAAACATGCTATTTATTATTTTTTCTAAGTCAAACTCATTGGCCTTGGCTATAAGTGAAGAACATAAAAAATAACTTATTTTCAATGACTGCACACGGAACAGCCCCCTACATTAACTATTAGGCCTACATATGAGGTGTTCGGGTCTACTGGACCCGCGTGTAATAATTGGAGGTGCTATGAAACTTAACTGTGTCCTCCTCCTAACTGGGCATGCAGTGTGTGTGTGTGTGTGTGTGTGTGTGTGTGTGTGTGTGTGTGTGTGTGTCTCTATTCGTCTCTGTGTGTGTCTGTGCGTCTGTTTGTGTGCGTGTCTGAGTGTAGGTGTCTGTGTGTGGGAATGTTGTCTTTCTGCACCTGCTATTCCCACACAAAGTTACAAAATTGTTAGATTTCAAGCACTTTCACCTGTTCTGATTGCGTTCTAATGCCGGTTACACACTGGACGCGTAACGCGAGCGTGTCAGCCGCGTGGCGTGTCCGTGTATATATTTCGGCTCCCATGTTAACAGGTTAGAGCTTACACACTGCCGGCGTGAGACGCGCGTCTCAGGCGCGGCTCGAGACGCGCCTGAGACGCGTGCCTGCTAGAAATAGAACCGACGCCTATTTTTCACGCGAGACGCGAGCGTGTTGGAAGCGTTTCCAGGCAAAATAGAATAGGAAAATATGTTTATATGTCATTTAGACACAAATACATATTAACAAATGACATGTTGATGTCTGAAAGCCTCTAGGTTTTGATATAAATGCAGATAGGCCTATATGAATGTAATTTATTTTAATCGATTTTCTAATATTGCACCTGTCAATACAAAATGAAATATTCTGTATCCTATTTTGCCGTCAATACTGCCGACGTTGTCTTTGCTGAATCAAATCAGTATATATTTATGTTTAACATGGTATTTCATTTTATCAATTGTAAACATCCATGTGTCCAGACAAGGCTAGCAGCAGCAGCGCCGCGTCAGACACGTTTCTGGTGTGTAAAGACAGACAAAATCCACACAGCTGACACGCAGCTGACACCCAACAGAAACGCCACGCTCCCGCCACGCCTGCAGTGTGTAACCGGCCAAAGAAATGAGCACCAATAATCATCAAAAATCTTGGTTATATTTTTTTATCAATTTTTCTTAATTTAATTTCCTTGTTATATCTAAAAAAACGAAAATGATCATACGTGTGATGTCACAGGGGTAAATTGCAAATATGAACCATAAAGTATGTATATATCATTGGTAATTGAGCTAAATAAATAATTTGTTTTAAAGTATTTTTACATAAATTGTTATGGATGTACCCAGCAAACATTTGGACGTTTAATGACCGTTGAAAAGACGTCCGTCCGAGACGTCCCGTCATGGTTGAAAAATAGTTCCAAAATGAAAGTTGAACCGACGTCACTTGGCCGTGAATTCCACGTCTTTTCTGGCCGTGAATTCCACGTCTTTTCTGCGCGTCCCTGGACGCCAGAATTAGTCTTCTTCTGGATGTTTATAAGGTGTGTTTCTGCATAAGTGTAGGCTATAAACCTGCATATTAAAGAATCATACACCCATTGTGTTAAATCGTGAACGGCGATCTTGACGTTTACACATCTAAACTTGACAAAGGTTCTAAAAAGGTCCAAAATTGGTCCAGTCATACCTGAACGTCTATAACACGTTATAATCACGTGTAGATCAAACAACACTTTACTTATACATTTAAGTTCTTAATATAATTAATTGCATCTGAATATAGGGTTAAGGTGTGTTGAATGTAATTATGCATAATTTATAGTTCTTACAGTAACTACATGTAACAAGGACACTGTAAAATAAACTGTTCTTATTTTCATTTTAGTAGTTTCATGAATGAAAAGTTAGCAAAAGCTAAAATCTATATCCTTAACCCATTCTATGAAAAAAAAAATGTAGGATTACATCACCTTAGAAAAAATAACCAAATAAGGTAAAAAAAAAAAAATCACGATTAACAGTACAGTGCAGCGTAGCAATTGCATGCAATTTTAAAACATACACTTTCACAACTTTGACTGTAACATTAAACATACTTTATACTATGGTATACCGTTGTATAAGTTCAAAGTAACTTTTAGCCTACTAACGTTTGCTAGCTAGCTAATTTAAGCCAAACTCAGTACATTTCAGTTGACAATGTGGGCATCATTTATTTCGGTTCATTCATATCAAACAAGTAAAACTCAAGCACGTTAATCTAATAATACAAAATGTACTTACCCAACAGTAGAGTTTTAATAATATTATCGATACAACTTAATTCCTCCTCTCCTCGTGATTGTTCAACGTTCAAGTTACTGGCTCCGGAGTCTATGGGGAGAACGGTTAACATCTCGCGAGATAATCTATCCCAGGGGTCGGCAACCTTAGGCACACGTGCCACCATGGGCACCTTAACCAATGGCACGCTGGCAATATATGTGCAAGAGAGTTATTGATGTGTTGAAATCATGGCTCAAAAATCATCCGCATGCCAAATTACAACGTTCACAGTTGCCGACCTCATAGGTGCCGAAAAATACTGAGCACCCACGTGTGCCAGACTGCCAGTTCATTTTTATATTAATTTAATATTAAATATTGCAGGTGGTGCTAAGTGGAGCGTCTGTCATAGTGTGATTGGTCATGTCGGTGGCATTGATTTATAATTTCCCACGAAGCTGATTAAACTTCTCATCTCCAATCCTATCTGTGAGAAGTGGCGCTGTCCTGAGTTGAAAGCTAGCTTACTTTACGGCGTGTGTGTTCGTGTCGGCCGCTGTCCATTTCCTAAGGTTCTGAAATGCAAACATTTTTGACTACTTTTTTTTTTTTCCACGGAGGAAAACATAAATCGGCGCCTGTTATTTACGGTAGTTTGATTGACTCATATCTCTGACTGGGAACAATACAAAGAGGATTACCAACGGCCGCTGGGGCAGATGAACTAACGTCTTGTTAATGTAAGGTGGCTACAATTAAACCTTCGTGAGTTAAAAGTCAATACTTATCAGTGCACTCACCTGTGTAGACCGGCATCAACATGTAGAAAGCGATAGTTCAATCTGCTCTGTCTGCTCAGTCCACTCTTGTCCATTGCGCTGTTTTACGCAAACACAGCTCTACTCTGCAAATAGCGAATTTTTACAAAACAAGCTAAAGCAAAAGCTGTTGGTTTGTAGTCTGTTTTTGTATCTTAGTTTGCAGGGATCTTGAAATTTGGACAAATTCTTATAAACTTAAGCTGTCTGAAGAAACCATCCTCTCCGCTGGAGCGGTAAATATGGATGCATTATGAGACCAAAACAAATACATGTGGCTACTTAATATGCACGTGAATGACGCAATCGTTATGTTCTTCATTCTTGATAATGATGATGTGTTATTATTTTGCCACAGCATCGTTTCATTGAAAATGAGACATACAGGACCTGCTTATCAGTCCATTCATCATTAAAGCTGGGCTTTTCCACAACTTTTCGCTTCAGGCTCTTTGACAGTGATATTTTTGTCAGCCCATTTTCCACCAATCAGGACTGCATACTAAAACCATGTTTCCATAATGATAATAATAATAATAATATACAATAATAATAATTACAAGGTCCTGATTATTACAGATTCCCTGGATATTACATTTTGATGTGATTTCATAAAAAAAAATTATGTTAACATGGCACACTAATAAACAAGACATTTTGAAAAGGGCACTTCATATCAAAAAGGTTGCCGACCCCTGATCTATCCTATCGCGGAATTCTGTAATATCGCGAGATCTTTTGTTACTACATCTTGGCAGCAGTTTCCCTGTCAATGGCAATTACATTTTATATATGTCAATGATTACATCCAACTCCGACATAAATGGTGACCGGATATATTTATGTTTTACATGTATGCATACATTCATTTAAAAACAAAAAACAAAGAATACATCAGGTACAACAGGTTGAAATAATGACTAAAATGCAGTGGCTTTGCAATCACTTAACCACACTGGGCACTGTGTAATTATAATTTATTTAAACAACATAAAGTAAATATACTTTGTATACAAATCGTGTTTCTTTTTCTCTTTTGCTTGACTAGACGTGTAAAAGACGTCAGTGGACGACTATCCACAGCCTTAGCTATAGACGTGTAAAGGACGTCAGTGGACGTCTTCACAACCTTTTAAAAACTTGGCGAATTAAATTAATTATTGCAGTATTAACCATGCAAGGGTTTAGCGCAGCTTTATCACAACTGATTTCATAGAGGGGCATGATGGACTATAAATGCACGTGTAAAGGACGTCACTTAGTGGACATCCACTTACAACTGATTCACAACATGGTATATGTTGAAGTACACGTAGCTAAAAGTAAAAATAACAATTATACATGCAACCCCACAGAACTGTTGACATGTACAAATGTATCTGAATGCATTTTTAGGAAATGTTCTGTGTAACATCTTTTTACCGATTTATGCCGTCCTACCGCGACTATTTTTGGCCAGGGACACAACGTTGCCGTCGGACCAATGTTTGCTGGGTATTGACTTAAAAGCCTTATAATGTGGTGGGTCCACCAGACTCGGGAACATTGGCTGTGTAACAAAAATATTAACATCACACAAGAGTTAACTGAAAGAGAGAGTATTAAAATATTAAACTGGGCCTACAATAACTTGTAGGGTGGCTTAAAGCCTTTATACTTTTTTAGTAAATAGAATACTATGCTATTCAAATAATAATTGTTGGCGTGGTTTTAAAATCATGTTTTAATGATGAAATACATGTGGCACACATAATCCTTAGGATTAACTGTGTCTGTGGATGGCTACCTTGGTGACTAAATTACCTATATGCCAGTAACCCTATCAGTAATTTTTGTTTTTTAAATAAATGTGCTGATTTTGTAATAATGTGTAGGAGTCATCTTAAAACGTTTCAATTTTTGAAAAATAAGAAAAAATAATTTCACAATATTTAGGTGCCCCTCCTGCAGTAACTCTGAGCACCCCCTATGGCTCCTTCATGGACCCCCTATTGAAGATTTCTGATCTATAAAGGAGCAATAGAAAACAACTCAGCTGTGCAATAATCAAATAAAAAAACATATAGGATCAATAAACTAAAAATATATTTTAATTTGTGTGTGTGTTTTTTTTGTTGTTCACTACAGAGTCTTTGTTTTTCCAAAATTTGGAAAGGTAAGTGTTTTTTACCCACAGAACTGGAATTACTGTTATTGCAGTATGTCATTTACGAATGTCAAACAATAAATATGACCACTAAAAACTTATTTTATTTTAGTCCACAGCCATTTCCCTAACAACCAAGGATATTGCTTTAGTCATTGAAAAGCTGCAGGCTGCATCTGAACTTAAAGGAATTAATGACGACAACACTTTCTGGGGTGAAGCCTGCCAGGATCTTGGAATTTCAAATAACACCCTTAATAGGAAAAGGCTAAAGCATGCCTATCATCGTCACAAAAAGGTTTGACTTTAACATTTCAATACATATTAATATTTGGTTAACTTCAAACGGAGAATACATAAATTACTATGTAAATATATTGTTTTTAATGTGATGTGCAGATTACAATTCAGCCATTGAGCCCTGTGCATGTGCTGGATGAAGACAATGACCCCACCCCCCAGATGCACAGGCAGCCACACCTGCAGCCCCCTCAGCCAGATGCAGAAACCACAGCAACTGATGAACATTTTCCAGATTCACATTCAACACCACTGGATGAAAATCTGCCAGATTCAACAACACCTGAGGAAGAGCTGCCACTTTCACATCCATCCACACCTGAGGAAGATCTGCCACTTTCACATCCATCCACACCTGAGGAAGATCTTCCAGATTCAACAACATCTGAGGAACATCTTCCAGATTCACATCCATCAACACCTGAGGAAAACCTTCCAGTTGCTGAAACCACAGCTGCTGATAAACATGTCCCTGATTCACATCCATCCACACCTGAGGAACACCATCCAGTTGCTGAAACCACAGCTGCTGATAAACATGTCCCTGATTCACATCCATCCACACCTGAGGAACACCATCCAGTTGCTGAAACCACAGCTGCTGATAAACATGTCCCTGATTCACATCCATCCACACCTGAGGAACACCATCGAGTTGCTGAAACCACAGCTGCTGATAAACAACTGCCTCATGTAGAAACAACAGCACCAGATGAACAGGCAGCCACACCTCCAGAGGAATCTCCACAGGTAAATATTGTGATAATATGAAAGAAATAATATTCTATGTTAAAATAATGTTTATTGAAATAAGTCCAAAATACCTCTTACATTTGTAGTTTCCCAGCAGTAAACAGTAAGAGTTGGTAATGCTTAATCAGAGGTGTCAAGTAACTAAGTACAAATACTTCGTTACCTTACTTAAGTAGAAATTTTGGGTATCTATACTTTACTGGACTAATTATTTTACAGCATACTTTTTACTTCTACTCCTTACATTTTCACTGAATTATCTGTACTTTCTACTCCTTACATTTTAAAAATAGCCTCGTTACTCCTATTTCAGTTCGGCTTGTTTTCATTCCGGCTCATCATCGTTCAAAAAAACACACACAAAAACCCTATCCAGATAAATCGCTCCATCCGGAGAGAGTGAATGTGATTGTGGTTGGATGAGAAGTATAAACATAGTCATTCCGTCACCCTATTGGTTTGTACGCGATCCATCAAACCTGCACAGACCCGGTGCTAATACGCCACCGGTGCCTTAACGCCCGTTATCTACCGGACCGAATAGCAACGCGGATTTAGTACCTTATTTAGGAGCCACTTAGATGCCTGCGCTTCTCTCTGATGCTCCGAAAACAGACGTTAGAGGGAACTGAAACATCGCCGCACGTGACGCTAGTTAACACTACAGTTGGCAGCAGCTAACGTTAGCCTACGGTTAGCTAGCAGCGGGAGTAAACATGGTTAAAACGGACAGCTAAACGGTGTAAAAGTGTGTCTGTATCTCACTGGAGAGTATTGTAACACCAGACTGTAGCTGCCGTTGTCTAAAAAACACAGAAGAGATGTAGCCTACGTGTCACCTTTTTCAGCCCTTCTGAGTTTGCAGGTATGATTTTAATATAACATTATTATAGTCATATGATTTTGTCCTAACGTTTTGGGGTTAAGCTGTTGTCCTTAATGGCATTGTTTCCCCCTTACATCAGGGGTCTTCAACGTTTTTTAAACCAAGGACCCCTTAACTTAAAGTCAGATGTAGCAGGGACCACCTACTACATATTGTACGAAATTAAGTTGCCTATTAAACTGGGCCTACAATAACAGTTAGGGCAACCTATGGTGTTCTTACATACTCTTTTTTCATAAGCTATTAAAATATTAATTGTTGGCATGATTTTATAATATTTTAATGTTACATACTGTATGTGGCACAGTAAATCTAGGATTAACTGTATCTGTGGGCTGATATCTTAGGGACTCCTTTACCTATAGGCCAGTAAGCCTATCATCAGTGGGAATTTATATTTGCTAATAATATGTTGGAATTATGTTAAGGCAATTTAATTTTAAATGACTCAAAGATAATAAAAAGACTCAAAACTGTACAATAATTTGGAGGCCCCCCGGCAATGACTTTGAGGACCCCTGTTGAAGATCTCTGCCTTACATTACTTTTACTTTTATACTTTAAGTAGTTTTGAAACCAGTACTTTTACACTTTTACTTAAGTAAAAATCTTGAGTTGATACTTCAACTTCTACAAAAGTCTTTTCAAACCCTAGTATCTATACTTCTACTTGAGTAATGAATGTGAATACTTTTGACACCTCTGTGCTTAATACTCTGCTTCCCAATTGTGCAACTGGTTAAACGTTTTCAATATGACCCTTCTCTACCTAGAGCTGATGAGCATTATCAGGTGTGTTCAGACAATCGACATTTAAACTACTGAAAACCTCTTCTTTAAATATAACAAATTTTTCTAAGCAGATGTTTTTACTTGAAAAAACAGGAAACTCACATGTGTAAATCATAACATTGATGATGGCAATATTCCACTAGCTATGCCAGTAAACCATGCCATTGAGTGCATACTATGTGTATGCATTAATTGTACATTTCAGAAAAATAATGCCCTATTGCAGCTATGGTCAAAGTGCATATAGTTCAGTATGGTATTAGGCAAGTTCATGGACTCTTTAAGACTTATTCTGATTAAATATCATTGTGTTTTGCAGCTCAGTTATCCAACAACAAAAACATCATCATCATCATCATCATCATCCTCATCAGGTGAAGAGGAATATGAGGAACAATTCTTTACACATGAATTGCCCAAGCAACCCTGTTTTTTTTTCATTCAAGAAAAGGAATGGAAAAAATTAAGAAGGACACAACTGAAACGGCGTTTTCAAACACTGAACTGGACAGTGGTTATGGCCAAAGGTATACGGAGTGTGCATCCTTATTGCAGTTTTGCATTTAAGGATCACAATGTCCAGAGAATTGGGTCCACAAGAAATGCCCCACTATTTGTATGTTCCGGCTATTGCCTTTTTGATGACTGTCCTGTCAAAGTTCAGGTAACCGTTAAAGACGAGTCACTTAAGGCAATAGTGTCCTTCAGTGGAGACAAAGTGTGGCACCACTGCGAGCAACTAAAAAGACGGCCTGTACGTGCCGATGAAAGGGATGCCATTGCTAAAGCCCTCACCACAACACTGCCTCAAAGTCTCCACCTCAAAAAATTAAATAAGCTGGAGGACAAGCATCTGGATGTCGGGATGAGGTGCCAACGACCGGTGTCATGAAAACACTGGCATATGATAGCAGGCAAAAAAAAAGAAGACACAAAAATGAAATGATTAGCCTTCAAATGATCCAAGAGGAAAAGCAGGGATCTGAGGATGCAGTTATCAACAAGATAATACTCCACCCCAAAGGCATAATGCTTTGGTCGGACAAAACTGTCAACATCTTCCATGAACGATGCAAGGATGACATTGTGTACATATATGCAACAGGGAGTATCGTGCATAAAGACAAAGGAGAAACGGCACACTTTTATGTGTACGAAATGGTTGTAAGACATCCATCCAAAGGATCCTCCCCTGTCCCTGTGGCCACATACTTGACATCTGACCATACCACAGCATCTGTGTCGTATTTCCTGGGGTCATTTGTTACACACGCAACTAAACTTCATGGAAAGAAAGTCAAGAAAAGGCCAGTTATGCTGATTTGTGATGGCTCCATCGTAATACTTCAGTCACTGTCCTATAACTTCTGCGGAATGAGCCTTCAGGAACTGCTCTGTAGATATTATAGGATTGTGACAGGACAAGGACAGGAGGATTGTATGGGGCTAGCAATTTTGCATCGCTGTTTAAGTCATGTGATGAAAAATGCCAAGGACCTCTGCCGCAAACAGTGAGTGATTGCTATCCATCAATATCTCATTAGGTTATTATCATAACATGATAAATCGTTGTAATATTAATTTTAAGTGTTTTTTTGCAGTGCCTCAACACATTACCATCTGGCCATGCATGTGTTTGGTCGAATGACACAGGCCACAACACTTGAAGAGATGGATGAGCTGTTAATCAGTGCCACAATGGTTTTCTCCAGTTCCCACAGCGCTACTAATGTTGAGGAACATTTTCAAAATCTTCAAAAGAAATTGACTGAAAAAGGGCAATGTTGCATTGATGACATAGCCATTTTGGAGCAAGACTTTGTGGTATGTGCCAATTGAAAACGTTTGCCTTGCTCCAGATAAGGAAGTGTTGGCTTTGTCAGGACATTTATTGTATAAGTTTACATGATTTTATAAGATCCATGACTAAAGAAATATTGCTTTTATTTTTTTGCTAGAATGAAGTTGGACCAACACCATTCCAACATCATTTTGAGGAAGTCATTAAGAGGGAAGAGCTTGAAAAAGAGGGGGATCCCAATGTGTACTTCAGCCCAACATTCATCCCTACCTTGCTCAAGTACTTTCTGCCTCAGGCTGCTCTGTGGTCTGGCATACTTCTGGGTGAGCACTCTTCTGTAGCATTTTATTTGAAATCTTTTTCTTTTAATAGCTATTAAGGTAATGAAAAATAATAATGTATGTCTTATGTTTTTTAAGGTGACCTTGGACGCCACGGGACGGGTCCACTGTATGACAAGCTGTCACAAAAGTTCAAAAGAGCTGCTTGTAAACCGACCCAGGTACAATAACCAAAAACATCAGTTAGTAAAATGAAATCATATTGTATTATGCCATCCTGGATATTATAGATTGAAATCAAATTAAAGTGAATGAAGACATATTTATTTTACATAACGTATATGTTCATCTCCAGAATTACACTCAGGACAATAACACCCAAGGGATCATGAAGAAAAGTCAGTGGGACTTGAAAAAGATCCGTTTCCAACGTCGACGACTGACCAGACTGGATGATTTTGTATCCACTTACAAGATCACCCTGAACGCCCTTCTTAGGGAATACAGAGACTCTCTGAAGAAAAAGAAGGTCAGTCACACTTGATCCCAGCATTGTACATCTGTTGAGCAAGACTACTGTAATATTAGAATTAATTGACTCAGTAAATGCTTTAATTGTAGACACATCGAGTGGATTTAGTGGAAAGACAGAAAGCAAAAGAAGCAAGGAGTTTATGTCAGACACATCACCAAGCCTTTTGTTTTCCAAAAGTCCAAAAAAAAGGTAATAAATATTAGAAATATTTTTTATCATTCCATATGTTTTGATAAAGCTTCAAATGTAATGGATTTGATGTGTATCATAAAAATTTAATTTGTCTTTCTTAGAGCACAAAGAAGAAAATGTCACCTCAACCTACATCGACACAAAACATCACAGCTGTTCCTGACAAGGACATTAAAGTGGTGACAACATGCTCTCCAGATCCTGCTACATCACAGGTAATCCATTTTGTATTGTTTACATGAGAGAGCAAGCTAAGCTAAAGAAAATTATTAATCTAAAACAACTTTTTTTAACAGGTTATTGTTTGTTATTTAATTTGTTGTATTGCCAGAAAATGCTATTAACAATAAATATTCTATCATGTTGGTGGTTTGAAAGCATTTCATTAAGGTTACAATAATATTGCTATTTCTATATCCAGAAACCAAAAGACAAAGTCATACGTCAAAAGCAATCCACATCCTTGACAGACCATCATGAGGAAAATACACAGGAAAGCATCATTCAAAGTCCAGTTGATGCCCTACCACAGGTTCAGTAATGTTATGTACAAAATATGTTATCAATACAGTCAATGCAAGAAATGTATTTGTATTGTTAATTGTTCTACATTTTTTTCAGTGCAAGTTATTTACGCAGGATATGTTTTTCTCTAATTGACAAAACAATAACCATCTAAAAGTAAAAATAAGCAATACATTTAAATAAAGGAGGGAATAATTTAATAAAGAAAAGATGCAAATCAGTTTAAATGCATAAAGAAAGAATAATTTACATTATTAACTAAGACTTAAACTGTGCTTAAATAAGGAAAACATTGATTGAAACAAGGTAGTAATTGGTAAAAAGGACCAACACATAACACTATTTCATAATTGTTTATTTACATAACATATCCATGTTTACTGTTTTTAAAAAGGCTTTTCCTGCTTTCAAAATCCATAACAATATAAATTCCTTTACTTAAAAATGAGAGATAACCCTGATATTTTAATTTATCATATATAACACCTTATTGAAGCCCCCCCCCCACAGATACGACTAGGGTTTAAGAGATTAAGATAGGAATGAGTGATACAAGGGTAACAACATAAATTAGGCACTGGAATTGGCCATTACTCATCTCTAGTCTATCTTAGCTACTTCCACAAACAATAAAGCAGCGTGTTACTTCATGCAGGACACAAAAGTCATATGCACACTATTTGAATTATCATTCCCACCAGTCATAACCAATCACAGCCATTTTCACATCAGGTGGTCCATTTAAATGTCTCCATATTCCTCACTGCTTCCTGTTACTCCAATGCAGACTAACACGGCTGCTGCTGCCACAGCTTGCCTCCACCACTCCAGCCTCCACCTTCCTGGTTTAGAGTGTAAATATAAGTTATGTCTGACATTTTTTTTATGTCTTGGATTCGGCCCACTCTTTTGTAGAGGGGGCCTCAGCAGTGTGCTCCCTGTTTCAGCTTAGCATGCTGCTTGGCTGATCCGGGGAGCATGGTTTAATCTATAACAATAGTTTTCCTGACTGAACAAACACTATATTTGTTTTCTGACTCTCAGCTCAAGGAATTCTGGAAAAGAAAGGACACAGAAGTGGTTGTGTCTGTGGTCCCCTCTCAAATAACAGGGAACAGCATCCTTATCCACCACAGTGAGCTACGGACACTTAGACCTCACTACTGGCTTACAGGCGAGGTATGTTGTCCTAATAAAACGGAACCAATTATCTTAAAAATAGATGAACAAACCAAATTAACTCTGCCACCACATGAAGACCACAGTGGTTGTTGTGTACTTGAAATTATTCACTATTTCAGAGTAGTTATTAAGTGCATCCACAATTAAATATCGACTTCAAAGGCTTTGCATGTAATTTGTACACTTGCGATCAAGTACACAAGTAAACTATTTTGACAATTGTATAAACTGTATATCAGCTGCATGTGTGGTTGTAATTGTCATAAATGTAAATTCATTTCTTGTCTGTCTACATGTGAAATATCTCTCAAGATCATCGAGAGTCTCTTACATCACACTGCCAACGACTTGAATTTGGGAAGTAGAATTTATATTCTCAATCACTATATAGCTGGTGTGATCCTCTTTGGGAAGAGAGAAATGGTCAGAAGGAACAGTTTATCCAGGGTAAGTAGTCTTTTTGTCGTGTCAATGTACAGATGTTTGATTGTTTCAATGTTAGCTGAAAAAACATGTTTGTGTGACTGTGTGTACAATATGAAAAATAAGATACAATTTAATAATTTTTTTTTTTTTAAATGAAAACATTTGAAAATGTACATTTTTGGATGTGTTACAGACCAACTTTGACAACTATGAAGGAATAGTGTCTTTTGTGAACGTACACAATGTACACTGGAAGTTTCTGGTTAGTAGTGACTTTGTATTTATTATGAATTTTTTTCATGAGTTTGGTGACTTCTGAATAATACTGTTTTTTTTCAGTACATCAGTACAGCAACAAGAAGTGTGTATTTGGTTGATCCAGCACGCAGCTCGGCAGACCTGACAGACTCCAACCATGCTGCAAAAAGATTGAAGTATGCAATTACAGTTATTTTTTTTTTAGCTAGATTTAATCCATTCCCTCATTATGTCAGAATATTAGTCATCGTAGGAAAAGGAACATTAGTATAGAATTTATGGTCAGTAACAGACTAACAATAATTGTCATAAAACACAGTTAAGTAAGTTATTAAGAGTGTCATTATTTATTTTTGTGAGTATGACAATGATCAGACTGTATCATGTGCTATGGTCTTGACAGTGACTGGATGCCAACCTCAGGAAATATGTTGTTAACATGCCTTAACATAATGCTGTTGATTTTTCATACTTTATACACATTGTATGTGTGTGTCTAAGTGCATATAGAACATTATTAATCTCATAAATAATTATCACACAGTGAGTACTTCAAAATGAGGAGGACCTCCCTTGGCAAGACTGACTGGGTTGACATTAAATGGAAAGGAGGTGTTATGCAACACCCAGTGCAGCAGGATGGAAATAGCTGTGGGGTACTTGTCATCATGGTAAGATTAATATTGCAATATATTACCAGAATTTTGAATGATCTACATTAATTCAGCATTTTGGATTCGATTCTGTTTTCTTGCATTTACAATCACAATTTTTTTATCAAAAGTATATCACATATTGTGTCATTGTTTAGATGGCAAAGGCAGTCATGGAGGCCTTTCCGAAAATTCCAAAAATTGAATTTGGTACATCAAAGAGAGAGATGGCACAGCAGCGTCAACATTTTGCTCTGGAAATACTTAAAGCCTCAGGTCGGTGAGACCTTTTCTTAGTTATTATGTGATATTGTAGTAATGTGATATAGTACAACAGATCTAAAATAATCTTTTGTATATTAGTGTTTGACACAGAGAGCAGCTGTGCCATGTGCGCAACAACAAAACCACCCAGTCACGGACCTTCCATCACTGACTGGGTAAGTTATTGTATGAGTCTTATCATTTTTATTTTTTATTGTGCATTTCTTTTTGAAAATACAAAAGATAGATGACAACAATCAAAGGTTAGAAAAATGGAGAATGACATGCAACAAAGGTCTATGGTCACAATCATTTCAGGGATGTTGTAGTTCAACCATCACCCACCATGGCGTCCTCTGAAAGACAACATAATGGTATGTCATTGTAAGTAAAAGTGTTTATATATTTAACTTTTACAGATTCAGTGTGACAGCTGTTGCCGGTGGTTCCATGCCCAGTGCCTACAGATGGACACAGCACAGCTTGATGCTGTGAAGACAGATGATTGGGATTGCTATCTGTGTCGGAAGTAATGCTTCGTACAGTATAACAGCTAACAGTATTGTAAATACAGTGTGTGTCTGGATTGTATAAATGTGTTAATGTAGTTTAAAAATTATCAAAAATTGTACAGTAAAAATGATACATTTTCAATGTGTGTTGTCAGATTTGTCCTGTACTCAAATATGTCAGTCATTTCCTGGAACTATGGACCAATGTCTTTTTATGGCACCTCAAATTTCATATTATGACTCGTTTTACAACAGAAGTATCAGACTTTGCTTCCAAAAATCTCCAATATTATACAGTAAAAATGTTTGATTTTCAATATGGGTGTAGTCAAAGATGTCCTCTACTCAAATATATCAGTCATTGCCTGGAACTATGGACCAAAGTCTTTATATGGCACCTCAAATTTCATATTTTGACTCATTTTACTGCAGAAGTATGGGACTTTGCTGCCAAAAATCTCCATATTTATACAGTAAAATTGTATGATTTTCAGTATGATAGTATTAAGTGATGCCCTGTACTCAAATATATCAATCATTGCCTGGAACTATGGACCAAAGTGTTTTTTATGGCACCTCAAATTTCATATTTTGACTCCTTTTACAGCACAAGTATGGGACTTTGCTTCCAAAACTCTCCAAATTTATACAGTAAACATGTTTCATTTTCAGGATGATAGTATTAAGTGATGCCCTGTACTCAAATATATCAGTCATTGCCTGGAACTATGGACCAAAGTCTTTTTATGGCACCTCAAATTTCCTATTTTGACTCGTTTTACAGCACAAGCATGGGACTTTGCTTCCAAAAATCTCCATATTTATACAGTAAAATTGTATGATTTTCAGTATGATAGTATTAAGTGATGCCCTGTACTCAAATATATCAGTCATTGCCTGGAACTATGGACCAAAGTCTTTTTATGGCACCTCCAATTTCATATTTTGACTCGTTTTACAGCACAAGTATGGGACTTTGCTTCCAAAAATCTCCAAAATTATACAGTAACATTTTTTGAATTTCATTATGGGTGTAGTCATAGATGTCCTCTACTGAAATATGTCAGTCATTTCCAGGAACTATGGACCAAAGTCTTTTTATGGCACCTCCAATTTCATATTTTGACTCATTTACAACAGAAGTATGGGACTTTGCTTCCAAAAATCTCCAATATTATACAGTAAAAATGTTTGATTTTCAGTATGGGTGTAGTCATAGATGTCCTCTACTCAAATATGTCAGTAATTTCTAGGAACTATGGACCAAAGTCTTTTTATGGCACCTCAAATTTCCTATTTTGACTCATTTTACTGCAGAAGTATGGGACTTTGCTTCCAAAAATCTCCATATTTATACAGTAAAATTGTTTCATTTTCTGTATGATAGTATTAAGTGATACCCTGAACTCAAATATATAAGTCATTACCTGGAACTATTGACCAAAGTCTTTTTATGGCACCTCCAATTTCATATTATGACTCGTTTTACAATTTAAGTATGGGACTTTGCTGCCAAAAATCTCCATATTTATACAGTAAAATGTATGATTTTCAGTATGATAGTATTAAGTGATGCCCTGTACTCAAATATATCAGTCATTGCCTGGAACTATGGACCAAAGTCTTTTTATGGCACCTCCAATTTCATATTTTGACTCGTTTTACAGCACAAGTATGGGACTTTGCTTCCAAAAATCTCCATATTCATACAGTAAAATTGTTTAATTTTCAGTATGATAGTATTAAGTGATGCCCTGTACTCAAATATATCAGGCATTGCCTGGAACTATGGACCAAAGTGTTTTTATGGCACCTCCAATTTCATATTTTGACTCGTTTTACAGCACAAGTATGGGACTTTGCTTCCAAAAATCTCCTAAATTATACAGTAAAATTGTATGATTTTCAGTATGATAGTATTAAGTGATGCCCTGTACTCAAATATATCAGTCATTGCCTGGAACTATGGACCAAAGTCTTTTTATGGCACCTCAAATTTCATATTTTGACTAATTTTACTGCAGAAGTGACTTTGCTTCCAAAAATCTCCAAAATTATACAGTAAAAATGTTTGATTTTCAGTATGGGTGTAGTCATAGATGTCCTCTACTCAAATATGTCAGTCATTTCCAGAAACTATGGACCAAAGTCTTTTTATGGCACCTCAAATTTCATATTTTGACTCATTTTACTGCACAAGTATGGGACTTTGCCAAAAATCTCCAAAATTATACATTAAAATTGTATGATTTTCAGTTTGTTAGTATTAAGTGATGCCCTGTACTCAAATATATCAGTCATTGCCTGGAACTATGGACCAAAGTCTTTTTATGGCACCTCAAATTTCCTATTTTGACTCGTTTTACAGCACAAGTATGGGGACTTTGCTGCCAAAAATCTCCAAAATTATACAGTAAAAATGTTTCATTTTCAGTATGGGTGTAGTCATAGATGTCCTCTACTCAAATATGTCAGTCATTTCCAGGAACTATGGACCAAAGTCTTTTTATGGCACCTCAAATTTCATATTATGACTCGTTTTACAACAGAAGTATCAGACTTTGCTTCCAAAAATCTCCATAATTATACAGTAAAAATGTTTGATTTTCAGCATGGGTGTAGTCAAAGATGTCCTCCACTCAAATATGTCAGTCATTACCTGGAACTATGGACCAACGTCTTTTTATGGCACCTTAAGTTTCAAATTTGACGTCATTTTACCCTAGAAATATGGGACTTTTACTTCCTAAAATTTCCAAATTTATACCGTTTAATTGCTTGATTTTAAATATGGGTGCAGTCAGAGGTGTCACCTGACAAAAATCCTTGTCTGGAATTATTCCTTGATAAATGTTGTATTCTTGTAAAACTCAAAATATACATTTCTTTCACAATTTACTTATTTGTTTTGTATAAAGGGCAGGTTGGCACAGGTTACATATATTTTACTTAAGGTGAATATAATCCATTAATCTAGTTTTAAATGTATGTTGTATTAACACCTTATTTTGAAAACCGGAAGTATTCCCATGTGTATCATCTCCCTAACTTCGCTACTCGAGCCAAGGGGGTAAGCTTCGCTTCATAACTCGAGCCATCATGGCGCCATTTTGTTGCTAACTGGCCATCACCTCCTGTTAGCATTCCGCTGACCGCCATTTTTTTTTTACGTCACTTGACTGCAAATAACTTTACATCTGAAGCGTTCAAAGACTCTATTTGTCCGTTGTTTAGTTCCAAAGAAACACGACAATGTATAAAAGGCTCCATTACCTTGTACCTCACGTTATGGCTCCGTAGCAGACATTTTTGTAAAAATAGGCTAACGATTGTGTCATAACCAAGTGACTTACTGTCGCATAGTAGAGGAATTACCGTATAGTACAGGAGAAGCTCGCAGGCAGTTTCGACTTACATGAGATGTTTAGGTTTAATTACTAATGTTAACTAGCATGTTAGTGATCAATAATTAGCCTGTGCCCATGTTATCTCCTTACATACACCTACAGTCTCCGTATCTGTAAGATTGGGAATGATTGAGATTTCTCTTGGCACAGCTACCAGAAGACTTACAACTTTCAGACACGTTGCTCACGTCACATTCTCTCAGTTGGAGGCTGCGCAGTAAAGCTGGCCATCACCGGAAAAGTGCTTCTAATAGCCTTCACTGGTCTCCGTCCAGAGCAACGGGGTCTATTGGTCCATTATATACTGTCTATGACTCGAGCTGGGCCGTTTGAATGCATTTACCACGCGTACCGTTATAAGAGCGCATTACAAATTTAGTGTCGGCTAATTTGACCACGGAGATCCGAGTGTCGGCTGGCTTGACCGCAGTACGGGCAGGAGAAATGGGAAGTACACAGAGACGGAGAAAGACGAGTCTAAACGGTCTAAACCTTTCTGTTATGTCAATGGTCTAAACGCCAAAATGAAAAAAACTTACCCAAGTGGCTCAAATAAAAGAAAAAAGCGAAAAGACATGTTTTCGGGAGTAGCAGGACCTTCATCAGCTCTACTTTGGTAGCCTACACAATGCATTCTCTGTTGATTAGTTGATTACATTTGCCTTCTGGTTGACAGCACAAAGGAGCGAGGAGAATAGAGAGGGAGAAGGGCAGAGAGAGCAAGATGAACAAGGTGAGAAAATGGCTAGGTAGCCTATAAGACATGTATATAGTAGGACTACTGTGTTTTATTTTCTCTTTTATTTGAAGATTATTTTCTAGTTGATTACAAAATGTTTTGTATGTGATTGTCAGTGATAGGACGGAGGGAAGGAGATAGAGGGAGAGAGGAGGATGGGGAGAGAGAGATTAGGATGGAGAGAGAGTGGACAAAGAGAGGGACCTGGAAGAACCAGGTGAGAAAGTGGACATATATTATACGGGCAAAAACACTTAAAACATTCCATTCACATTATATTTACATATGCATTTCATGGAGGACTAGGCTCTTAAGAAAAAGAGATGTTGTGTTTTCCCCATCTGGTTCAGAGGCATTATTAGATTAGATGAAAAAGTTGAAAATCAACAGCAGAAAAAAATATGAATAATCTTGTCTAAAAATATGTTAAGGCTTATTTTACCATTCAAGGTATGTGTAGGGGTGTAGCTCCAAATTCTGGGCCCTGTGAAAGGCATTTTCTATGGGCCCCTCCCTGCAGCCAAAGCTATGAATTCTAGCATATTTTTGGGCCCTCCTCACATGAGGGCCCTGGGCACTCAGTCCAGTCCAACACCCCTGGGTATGTGTGCTGCAATAATCATGCTTTGTAGTTTCCATCTTTTCTCACAGCAGATGCCTTGAATCTGTTGATAGTTTGTCATAATTGCATATCTCAATCTGTCTATTTCTTTCCCCAAAACTCACAAGAAGTCATGATTTAAGGGTTTAAAAAAAAAAAAATCTTACGGGATCATGCCCCCAAACCCCCCTAGCTTAACTGCTATCAATTTTTCATTAGGGGCTGAGCACCCCCAAAGGTCAGATCCTAGAATGGCCCCTGTTACAGCACAAATGTCTTATTCTCAGACACATGCTCAGTGTCATTTTATGGGGGTGTCAAAAGAACATTAGAAAGATTTCTAACACATGACAAAGGCCAACAATGTGAGTGTATTAAGAGAGGATGACATTGTTGGATTAGCTTGAGGAAAAAGTACACTCCAATTTTGACCATGAGTCATATTGTTGTAAACCAAGAAACTTGCCACATTTGCCGTAAAAACTTAAGAAATGGCTCTGATTTGGTAGAGGTTCATCAGAAGGGAGCTGAGGGACAGAAACCACCAACACTAGGCAAAACAATATGAGAAATATGCAATTACTTAAGGGAAATTTTATTATTAAATTGTAATTGTATTTGCCCTTATTTTTCGCATAAATAACCAATTGCTTATATATATATAATTGTGCTTGTAATCAGTTATTTATCATACAAATATGCTAATTAGAATATTAAATGGCCAAAACATGTATAAGGTACCAGTATTCATGGTGTAGTAGGAATACAAAGGAGTAATGGTCTTTTTAAGGACCTGGCGGCCGGCATTTTGAAAATGGGGCCTTTCTTGAAGTCAAACTTTGGTAAACTTTTAGTATGTTTTTAAGTATATCTGATACTACTGTAAACCACTGAAAAATCTTTTGTTAGAATTTTTTTGGGGTCAAGCCATATTTGCAGCTGACTATAGGACAATTGAAGTCTAGATTATGAGGCCATTTGAGCCAACAGCTTCATATGTCATGGACATGTGAATATGGTGCTGAATTTACCAGTATTTTAAGAACACAAATGGTTGGGACCTTGTCATGCAACGACAAAGCTGATATGCTTTATGTGAAGCCCAGTGTTTTGGTGTCAGCAGAAAGACTTCTCTTAGAAAACTGTACAGTGGAGCCTCTGTCTCCATTCCACCAGACAATGTTGGATGAGGAAGACCAAAGAAAGGTCTCTGTAGTCATGCCACTATGCAAAGTGGTTGAGACTGTGAATGAATCATGGATTGCACATTTTACCTTTGTGGAAAAGCCTGATTAAAACTAATTGTTGAAATAAATTATTTTGTGTATCTTCCTTTTACATCTAATTAGTCATTACTAATGACATACACAGTAATTAATCTAGCATACTTTCATCAAATAAATCTACTAAAGAGTCTACAATTAGGCTATACTGAATCTGATCTATTTTAAGAGATTTTCTTAAAATTAAGTTAATACCTTTTAGAAAAATGTCACCTGGGGTAAAACTCCCCCTGCTACCCTGATTTGCATTTGTATAGCTCACAGCATTTTCATTTACATGTGAAAGCCTCCCCTAGAATTAGAGGGAATGGGGGGACAACTGCCAAGCAAGGCCCACGTCAATTTCCGACAATTCACGGCAGTTTTTGGTGTTGTCTGTAAATTGCCGTATACAGCCGTAAACCTGAAGTTCCACGACAATCTACAGTGCCGCATACTGACGAAAATCCCACTTTTCATGCAGTGTATGATATTGTATGGTGTAAGATCACTTTCAAAAAGATGTATGCACAACTTTAAGAATTCATATTCGTATTTTTAAACATTTGTGCGTAAATTAACTCAGGCACGCAAAATTACGTTTTCATACAAGTGAGTCAATAAAATTACATTTGTGTTTTTATGTGAGTCTGACTCTAGAAGCTATGACTGTAAACATTCATGAGTACAACTCTAATTTCCACGACTACGAAGTCTTCACTATGAACACAAATTCAAGTTTGTGGGTACGAGTAAAGAACAGTTGAAATGACGTCACTGCCGTCCCAGGGCAGGTAATCAAACCTCAATTCCATCTAACGCGCATGCGTCAAAGGCGAAAGATGGCTAACAACAGACCTGAGGCTGCTAGCCTAGGCTCAGCATCACAGGTAAAGTAAATAACGTGTTTATTCAACATTTTACAACAATTTTACTATTTTGATAGCACTTTATAAATACATTTCTGCAGCTCATAGACGTTATTGCTTTAGCTTCCAACCACTTGCTGTTAACTCTAGCTAGCTAGTGCTAGACGAAGTTAGCGTTGATGAAGTGCTCTGTGTGAAAGTAACGTTATAGTTAGTGATGTTAGAACTAAACCGCACTGTTATCATATGTCGACCAAATCAGTAGTGTTAACAACTGAGCCAGATATATGAGTTAACGTCAACCAGCAAGTCATTGTAATGTTAATGAGCATATGTCCTAATACAAACTTTTGACTCAGTAGTCAGTATCTGCTTTTTATTCACAACCAGAGGACCTGAACGATTGAGGGTAATAAAATAACGTTTAATTAACTTATTGATAGGCAATGCAACATTTATTCAAAACCAGTCATTCAAGTACATCATGCATTCCACTGTAGTGGGATATATGGCAGCAGTCAGTTGCTTGAGACCAGCCGCAGGTGGTATGGACTGCATTGGTTCGGACGAGCTTGCTTTTTGGTCTGAATGTGGGCCAAGACCCGGGCGTTGACAAGCCCTGCTATGATTGTGTTTTGCAGGTATTCTGTACAATACAAAAAAATAAATATGGCTATAACATTTGGCATTTAGTTATTGTCTTTCTTATTACTCAGGTCCAATTAACAGACATCTTAAGCACAGCCCAAAACCTGGTGTTGCTGCTGAGAAACAGTGTACCGGCATTTGTCGGTACTACCGGCAAATGTCAGGCCAGTCAGTCAGGGCAGTACAGGAGAAGCTGCTGTTGGACAGGGAGCGCAGTCAGTGCCGACAGTGAGGCCTCAGCGCAATGACTCTGGACAGTGGCTGGGTAGGATACATGGGTCGTTTGTCTGCATTCATTTTGTAATTGCACACCCAGTGTAGGTACTTTTAGACAAACTAGGCCCCCGATTCTAATGTAAGCAAAAGGGGGCGGGGGAAGGGTACAGATTTCCAACGTTAGATTATTTTGTTTGAATATTTTATGGAGCTGTCATTACCACTGTTGGATAAAACATAAAGTAAACTGCATTTACCCTAACCTAAGCAGTCATTGAGAATGTAAATATATTTTAAGTTAGGTTGTTCTGTGTTGATGGATTATAACATATGAGAATAATAGTTTGCCATTTCATATGTTTAGGTCTTTTCCTGGATTTTTTCGAAAGGAGGCAAGAGGCAAAAAGCATTTTGCACCATATACACCAACACAAGCTGGGAAGAGCTTTTTGGTGAACTTTTTTCTTCTTGAAAAACAACGTGAAAAAACACCAAAAGGAGCAGACGAACTGCAGCTTATACTGGCTGGCCTTGGAATACGTTCATTAACCCTTAATGAAAACATCACACATTCAGAGGTATGTCATCATTAATTAACTGCCTTGCGTAAAGTAATATCTAAAGATTAAAAACACCCATCTTACAATTCATATCAATGCTTGATGTAATAAATATTAGTATGACAAAATATAAATAATTTTAGTTTTAATCATGCTTCTGTCATTTTACTTTTCAGATTTGCTTTTGAGCACATATCCAAGACTGGCAAATATCTGTGGTGGCTGGTTGCTGCACAAGTCCACAGGTATGTAGGCATATACACTGTATTAATGTCCATGGTTTGTGTACTCCCTAGATGAGTAATTGCTGTATATCCAGATTGGCTATATTTAGTATCTACAACTGTTAAATTTTAGGTGGGGGTGGGCAGCGGAGATTGGCTGTTATTCCTCCAGATTTAAATGGATACACCGGCCAGCAGCTAAAAGAAGTGAGCGGGAATGGAAAATACACAATGTACATTGCTCCTTTACAAGAAGAACTGGATACAATTCCTTTACCACCAGAAGCAAAGGAATTTGAGAAGATGCCCAAAGCCCAGTATACAACCTGCAAGAAAATGGTTCCGCTTCAGATTCTTCCAGGACACATAAAGGAATGCAAGAAAGAACTTGAAAATGTGTGTGATTCTGTTGAAGAAGTATGTTAAAGCTTGGTCTTTTAGGCATTATTTCAGGATTTATTAGATTGAAAAATTACATGTTTTTATTGTGTACTGCGCTGAAAAGTGTAGTTATTGTGTTTCATCCCCAGGAAAGCTGCAAGGAAGAAGATGATGTATTCTCAGCGGCCCTTTGCTACCAGACAGACAAGGTAAGCTACTTTTTGCTGTTATTTTAAGTTAAGAGCCTAATGACCAAATTACATTTATTAGCACTCGCAAATATATGCAAAAACAGCATTGTAACTTGTAATTGGTCTTTTCCAAGGTATTTTCTTTGCACCAATTGCAGGTCATGGTGTTATACATGTCACTTTGCTGGTGCTATAAATTAGGCTCTACAAGTGTTGTTTAAGTTTCTTTAACTTAGATATGTTTTCTTATATTTCAGGAGTAGTGTGACGCTTTATTCACATGCATTGTAAATTTGTTAGACAGCTGAGTGTCCTGTGTGCACAAATGCATTTCATCCTGACATCATTGAGATCCATGCAGCCAGTTGCGGATTACGGTAATGTTGATTTCAGTGCTACTTTTTTATGTATACCATGTTGGTTTGATGATAAATTAGATGTTAGGAGATTTCCTGCCAAATTTTTAAATTTAATGGTTTATTGTTAATTCAGGACAATCTGTTTTCTTTGTGTGCAGAACTTCAGATGATGATGGCCATCAGTCAAGTGATCCAATCAGTACCTTTCAAAGGTAAAATGGTATATTAGGGAATTATGTGGTGAATGATGTTATCTGAACAATAAACCTTTAAAGAGATACTGCAGTATCAATTATCTTTTTCCTGTTGAAAAGTAATGTTATGTGTGGTCATAGAGAAATCTAGTGATCCAGAAACATGGCATGGTATATTTTTCCCATTTGGACTTGCATTGAGGCCTCACCTCACTCCTGAGAACGTCACCAGTATAGGAGGATGTGCGAGTATTTTACCAGGCCTAACAACCACCCTGAGAAACAGTAGTAAACACCTATGAAATTATAAAACCACTCATAGATTTAGTTGTGATTCAAATGTTCAATGACTGTATTTTTTATTTTCCAGTTCTGAGGACATCTTGAATTGGATCGGTTGTCAAGTTGATGAGACAAACACATTTTCCATCTGTGTGAACTGATCTCTACAACAAAGGCATGCAACAGATGCAACGGCAGAAGAAGACCTCACCCAAATGTAGACTTAAGGTCACATTCTTTGCCGAGGCAGGCATTGATACTGGTGCTCTTACCAAAGAATTCCTCACAGGTACAGGTGTATGTCCATATTTGTTAAATCAGGCCTCTGGTGGTGCAATGGGCTCAAATGCTGATTGGATGAAAGAAAAATCAACATTGAAAGACCTTTTGAATTTCTTGTATTTGTTGTTTTCCAGAAATGCTGGTAGAAATAGAAAAAAAGACTCCTTGTTGAAGGTCCAGATAAGAAAGGGAAGAATCCCGTTTACTGCCTTAACAGTTTGGACTGTAACTACTTCAGGTGTGTAATGAAGTTCTTTTTGCATGTTGTCTTTAAGCGTTTATTGCATTACTACTTTAGTTTATATGCAGTGTTTCAATTGTTTGATTCTTCCGTTTATTAGGACTGCAGGAGAAGTCATGGCAGCTAGTCTGGCACAAGGCGGACCTTGCCCTAACTTCCTGCGTGAGTGGTGTTCAGATATCTCTGCTGGGGTGACTCTGACAGCATTCAAGTGTCTGCCAGTGATGTCACAGATTTGGAACTGTCACAGCTAATTGTAAAGGTAAGTCCAATTTTAACAAGGTCAATAATAGTATTAACTTCATTATGACATGGATTGCACAAATCGAATGACTTGTTTGTTTGACCGTAGAGCACAATGATGCAATGAGAACAACTTTCACTTAACACCAATCGACTTTCAGATAAACAGTGCCAGTGATGACAACATCAGAGACCTGATTGGTGACATTGTGACCTGCGAATACACTGGAATTGTGTATGTGGATAAAAGGGACAGCATGATAAGGTATATTAACATTTTTGGTTTTCATTATGGCAAGTCACAACAATTTGTGACTTGAATTGGATTTTTTTTCTTGCAAAGCTATGTTGTGAAACCACTTTTAAATGTCACCAAATTACAATTTAACAAAGTGCTGATGACTAATTTTTTCTACAGTAAACCGTTTTACAACAAAAGCAGATTCTCCTGATGAAACACTTTTATATTGTCTATTAGAGCTGTTATACTTCACTCCACCATGAGACTCATCCCGATGCTTGACCAGCTCAGAAAAGGCCTGCAGCTCTATGAACTACCAAAGATCATGAAGACCCATCAAGACCTTTTCCAACCACTGTTTGTTACAGGGGAAGATGATAAGGTACATTCATGTCTCAACCACTCTTAGGCCAGACCCCATTTTTGTGGTCAACCTACAGTAGTCCCTGTACATCTTGGGGCTTACAGTACCATGGGAGATTGCCGTTGGGGAAGCATATGAGTGGAAAAGCCATAAGTACACAGAGCTAGCAGCCGAGGCAGAACTGTACGGCTGGCATACTCAGGTGCTTCCTGCTGAGGTTGGATGTGGAGAGTTTGTAGTCACTTTAACAACCAGGCTCCTCAAGGATGTGGGGATTCGTTCCAAAAAAGTGCAGATTCAGGGACAACACGCATTAGTAGCTCGACATGGGTTTCTGGTTGCTTTTAATTAAGCATTTATGTTTTCTGCAAGAATTACTATGTTGAATGCAGACTGAAATGTATTTTCTTCTTCTTAAAGGTGGATGCAGTCTTCATTCTGGAGAACAGCCGCCCTGTCTTCAGCGAGATTGGTTCTGCCAAACACCGCATGGAAACAAACATCATGAACTTTTTCCAGGACTACCTTCAGGAAATTGAAGATTCTGGTGTGCTTTAGCCAATATTGAATAATATAGAAATAGTAAACTTTTCTTATGCTGTCCTACAGTAATTTTTATACAGCGCAGTGGAAATGGCTAGCTATGAATTTGCATACTCCAATAAATTCACAAGGTTTAACGTTTCTTTTGCAGAATCTTGATGTAAAATGTGATATTTAATATTATGACCTTTAGAATAACATCATGAAATTTTACAGCCATAAACTAGACAGCCAGGGCTTTTAACACCCCCTGCTCCAAACCCAAAAAGGGGCTATGCTTAACATGTTAATCTGATTTAATTGAGGGATTGTATTAACTAATTGTATTAACTTGAAAACTAAAGGAAGGCAGCATCTTTTTAATAGTTTTTTTATCCAGACTCACATTTAATCTCTTTTTTAAGGAACAAGATGGCCCAAGCAACAACAACATTGCTCCAGAAAGTTTGACAGTTGGACAAATCATGCAGTGGCTCACCGGACAGGGACACAAGCCCCTTCTGCCAAGTGAAAAGAAGGACTTTGTCATAAATGTGAGATTCCACCATGACTGTGACACACATCACACTGTTTGTTTTCCTATTGTCAGCGCCTGCAGTCGTATAATCACATTTCCCTCAGCGCACCTGAAAACATTCAGTGAATTCAAAAACATCATGACACTAGCCATATGCCATGGGCAAACCTTTGACAGGGTGTAACAACTCACTCCAACGGAAAACTACCAAGTAACTGCCATAAGTCAAAATATGCATTGTATTTTTTATTGGTATTTTATTTGACAACTTCTTGTTTCTGTGAATAATGGTTATTCTTTGTTACAAAACCATTGTTTTGCTTTTAGTAAACTTCAAAACCAAAATGGATGATGAGTTAGTTTTTTACCTTACTGTTACTCCCATGTTAAAATGAAGTAATGTCACAGCAAACCTTTTGTAACTGGCAGTCTGTTTGCAAATGTTCAACTTCATTCCATTAAATCGTTTGCAAGGACTGATGATAGCTTAGATGTTTCTTTGTGTCACACATAGACTTTCAATGCACTGAACCATTGATATATAAATGTCTGACGATGCACAGGGATCAATTATGGACTGTACAGTTTCCATACTAGCTGGAGTCAGCGGGCACTCAATTTCTGGGACTTCAACTCCATAAAGTTCTTCAGGCACACCTTCAAACATCTCCCAGTCAGTTCCAAACAGCTCCATGTTCTGAAAATAGTGTTATTTTGTATGAAACAACTTTTAGAAATATTTGAAAACACTGCCAAGCACACATTGACCTACAAAGGCCTAGTGCAGGGACTAAAGAAAATAAAGACAAAAAATCTATCATAAACTAAGCTCAGTTGACTTTGTCTAATTGTGTGCTTACTTAAGTGAAGCAACACACTACTCTCTTACATACTTTTATATTATTCAATAGCTTTCTTCTAGAGTTATTGATACTATTCAAAATTTTAGGATTTCAGCTTCTTTTTATATAAATCTAAATCCACACCTTCAGGTTGAAAACATTTTAACTGCATTTTTTAACTGCACTTTGAGAGAGAGCTTCAGCAAACCTGCACATCTTCATCTGCATCACAAGGGTTCTGCATGTGACCCATAACCCAGAGTTGGTCAGGGGTGAGTCCGCCTTCAGATCGTAAGGGATGGTTGTCCCAGCCTTCTGTGAAGGTATGAAGAGCCTCTGCCAGACGCGGAAGGAACACATAATGGGCACAAAACAGATGGACAGCATCTGACAAATCCAAAAGGCCATCTTCTTCTAGACTGTGAAGAACTTCATAGTACAGATGAGTGACACAGGTCCAGACATCTCGCCATAGGCGCTCAATCCTAAATAAGAAATAACAGGCCTTACTCAACTCAAAAGTAATCATGGATATAGTCTTACTTTAAATACTTTCCAACAATGATTTAACATTCACACTATGAATATACTGTAGATTATGTAAATTATTATTTTAACCTTTGATTGTGTACGCTTCGCCCAGCGATGAAGCTCCCTCTTCCGGTGCCTTTAACACTGAACATGGTTTCAGCAATTGCAACATTTTCAACGCCTTCATCGCCCCTGACCCTTGAAAATTAATGGGGGAAATGCTCATTTATATTAACATTACATTACTGAAATGATCAACAAGAGCATAGAAACAGTAGCACAAGATATCACTATATATATTTACCTGGAAGGCCAGCCAAAGTTTTCCACTGCCTTGAGGAAAAATGAAAGGGCAGTGTTTGAGCAGTTATTTGTTGCTGGTTCCAGATACAGTATCTATACAGACAAACAGAGTTTCATATAGTGAATCTGCAAACGTTTAAATATACTCACATTGCCTACTGCACACACAATAATGACTTAGGTTAAAGTATATTACCAAATGTAATGCACCAAAAATGTGCTCATTAAACGTGACTTGCTGTGCACATGAATAAATGCACTATATTAAACTGCACTTAATCAACTACTGTTGCTAACATACTTACATCAGTACAGGCTAATTTATTTATTTAATTTTTCTTCTGACGTTACCCTGGTATGATGTTAGTCTATGTATAATGTTACAGAATGGCAATCTGTGCTTGGCCTTTTTTTTATATATTTACTTTTACTTCTGAGTCATCTGACCCACCTGTCTTGTTTTTAATGTCTTAATTCAAAATGGAGAAACGAAAAAAACAATTTGCCAAAACCAAAATCTGACTTTTTTTATTTAAAGTTATTTGAATTCGGTCATTATACGTTTTGGATTCAAAAACAAAAAATGAATACGGACGGACCCATATGCAGTCTATCAACAGTGAATACATGAACACACACATATACAGGAACAATAAAGCACTATAATAAAATTAGTAAAAAAAAAGTGATGCACCTTTCTTGAGTAACCATCTATTGCTCCAAATGTGATGATGTTGTACCTTGAAATCAAAATGATGACAATGAGCAGTCAAAAAAAGAGCTGCATTAACTCAACACCCATAATAAAGTACATAAATAAATTAATTAATATCTTACCTTATGATATGCACTAATGACAAAGGCCGCTGTACGAAGTATGTCCTCCTGACGATGCAACCCAGCTGTGTCATTCTTTCCAAAATTCCTGGAGCTTGCAGACAACCTTTAACCATTCTGTATCCTGCGTTTGGGATCCTGTTTTTTATGGAGAGGACAGCATCATCCAGTTCACTGTCAGATAAAGTGCTGTATGTAAGTCTTGTGAACAACCCGAGTTCATGCATACGCCGGAAAATTGTACTTTGGCTGACACCAAGCAGGTTGGCGATACAAGGCACTGGTAAGGGCATGTCAATGAGCCGGGACAGCAGCTCCTCAGAAAAACAAAATTTTGGTCGGCCACGTCCTCCTTCTCTAATAAAAACACAGGGACTCTCTTGGGAAAGAGCTGCGTGGATCATTCTTTGTAGGGATAAAAGACACTCCACAATTTCAGCTGGGATGTTTAAAATGGTAGATGCAGATGTCAGAATAAAGGCTTCCTGATTTACAACGTACTGGAAATAGTCCAAATTAAAGTATGGTTGACTTAACGTGTCAGTGATCCTTGATTCCAGACGCTGCAGTAACTGAGTAGCCAGTGGTCCCTGTAAATGCCAAAATACATATTAGATGCAATACATGGTACCGTTAACTTCGCCGTACCAATTCAACTTTATGTAACGTTAGGCTAGATAGACATTCAAAACATTACAACTGAAATATGTTTGCAAACTAATTAATTAGTTTGCAAACATTTCGAAATAATTACGTTAAAATGTACGTAAAATAATAACGTTAAGTTATTATTTTGCAAGATAAAGCAATTAGTTAGTCTGGCTCAGTTGTCATTACTGCTCTGGTCAACATTGCTAAACATATGATAGCAGTTAAGTTTATTTGAGATAACGTTATTGCATATCTTGCTGTTCAGTGTCAATCGGCAAAACAGGTCAAGTTCTAACATCACTAACTATAACGTTACTTTCACACAGAGCACTTCATCAACGCTAACGTCGTCTAGCACTAGCTAGCTAGAGTTAACAGCAAGTAAATATCGTTAGGTTGGAAGCTAAAGCAATAACGTCTATGAGTTGCAGAAATGTATTTATAAAGTGCTATCAAAATAGTAAAATCGTTGTAAAATGTTGAATAAACACGTTATTTACTTTACCTGTGATGCTGAGCGTAGGCTAGCAGCCTCAGGTCTGTTGTTAGCCATCTTTCGCCTTTGACGCATGCGCATTAGATGGAATCGAGGTTTGATTACCTGCCCTGTGACGGCAGTGACGTCATTTCAACTGTTCTTTACTCGTACCCTCAAACTTGAATTTGTGTTCATAGTGAAGAATTCGTAGTCGTAGAAATCAGAGTTGTACTCATGAATGTTTACAGTCATAGCTTCTAGAGTCAGACTCACATAAAAACACAAATGTAATTTTATTGACTCACTTGTATGAAAACGTAATTTTGCGTGCCTGAGTTAATTTACGCACAAATGTTTAAAAATACGAATATGAATTCTTAAAGTTGTGCATACATCTTTTTGAAAGTGATCTTACACCATAATATTGGGGCAGTGATCTTGTCTCCTACAAAGATAGGGAAATTGGCTTACAATTATAATTGTATAATCCATAGTACTATTCGCATTTGGAAGCAGATTAAATCAAAATTTGTAATAAAGTCCTTGTCTTTTCTCTTACCAATTGGAGGAAATCCATCATCATTATTCCTTCTACAATGGATTCTGCTTTCACAAAGTGGAGAGATGTGGGTATTCGAAATATTGGTGACCTATTCATTGATGGTTCTTTTGCCTCCTTTAGTCAGGTGCAGGCAAAATACGGTTTGCATAAAAACCATTTCTTCCAATATTTGCAGCTCAGGGACTATGTAAGAAAGCATTTGCCTTGTCTTGATGAGACTTCTTCTGCAAAGTTTGATGATCTTTTAGGGCTTGGATGTGGGGTCAGTCACTTGATTTCTCTACTGTATAACTCTTTACTATACACAACTCCACCTTTGACACAAGATTACAGTGGGAGAAGGAAATGGGGGTGGAGATAAGTGGCGAGTTATGGGTTAATGCTTTAGAGAATATTCATAAATGCTCTGTTAATTCTCGGCATTGCCTTATTCAATTTAAGATTATTCATCGACTTCATTACTCTAAGACAAAGCTGCATAGAATTTTTTCAGATGTTTCCCCAATATGTGATAAATGTCAGACAGAGGAAGCCACACTCTTGCATAGTTATGCTCTTTGCTCTAAGTTAACTCAATTCTGGACTAATATTTTTCAAACTCTGTCAGAAATAGAGACGCTGCTCCTTTGCATCAAAAGGAGCCAGTTGAGGTGGTTCGGGCATCTGGTAAGGATGCCCCCTGGGCGCCCTCCCGGTTCGGTTATTACATCTGGAAAGAATTCGTTTTTCTTCATCAAACAGACTGGATCAGTTTGATAAGATTTTGTCTTCCCTTCTCTGCTACCTTGATAGCGTAGTTTAAGTTGGCATGTTTCAGTAGGCTGAGTATGTAGCACTGATTGTCCCATTAGTGTGATCTGTCTTATGTCCATAGGGTGGGGTGGGTGGTAATGGGAATTGTTATCTTTTTGTTTCTATTTTTTTTTTCTTTGTCTCTTATTTTTATAATGAGGAATCATAACAATCGAGTGTCAAATTGAGTTTTAATAAATTATCATGCTCAAACCTTCTCCTGCCTGCCTGCCTCTCCCTGCATTTGGGTCCTTTAATTCCCTACACCGTAACAGAAGGGAGGGTAATCACACAGTCAGGAAGACAGACAAAGACAGGAAGACAAGTGACCTGAAACAGAGACAGATAGTGAGTTAACAAAATAAAACAGGAAGTCAGGAAAACCATGAACTAAGAGCAGGAATTAGATGTGTTAATAACATTGGATGAATTAAATCTGATATTATAAAAATGCCACTTAATAAAAAAGTCCTGGATCAGATGGATTGCCTTGTGAATTTTATGTAACCCTTTGGGAGGATATAAAACAAATGATTTTGGAAGCCTTTGCCAAGAATAAGGATTTCTATTAAGCAAGGCTTAATATCTCTCATTCCAAAACCAAACAAAGCTCTTTGATTTCTTTATAATTGGCGACCTATAACTGTGATGGTTGGGGTTCGGCTGGCTGTGAGTTTCTGTTTTGTTTTCTACTTGCTATTTCTGTTTTCCATTATGCTCTCCTGTCAGTCTCTCTGTTGGCCCTGCCTCTCTGTGTCTCTTTGTTTTCCCCCCTCCCCTCCTGCCTGCGCCAGCCAGCTGACTATGCACACCTGCTCGTCATCCCACCATCACTTCTCCCGCCGTACACACCTGCCAGTCATCAGCTGCAATGAAGCCCAGTACTTAAACCCAGGATCTACTCTTCATCTTCGCTTGATTGTTGTTTTAGCCATCCTAGTGACACAAGCTCCAAGCTCTTATGAACATTATTGCATACTAGCATTTACTTGTTCCTCTGTCCTTCTACATTACAGTTAACTATAATTTCCACCACACCAAAGCATATTTTAAACTCCTACAGGCCATACACCATTCAGAAAATAACAAACTACACATAGGCATCTTTCCACAAGGAATGATGAGAGAAATTAACAGACTAACATCCTTCATCGAAACCTCCTCACCAAACAACAACACATTAGAACTGGTCAAACTCAACACAGACCCATGGATGAACAATAACATGGATATACTCAGAGATCACTATGACACATTCATTGCCACAAAGCTGCAGGACCTTCCACCTTTCGCACAGATTCAACAAGGCACTTCAGTGGGGGAGGACTAGATACAGGAGGAAACTCACAGCCTCCTCTGTCTCCACACTGACGGACCTCATAACCAGGGCTCCCCAGACGGAGGAGGCCCCTCCGCCATCTCAGCTCTCCTTTGACAACTTCCCACCACATCCACCACTTCCTTACACCCAGCAGGCCCTCCCCTCCAACTATCTTCCTCCTCCCCACCTTCGTCTTCGTCACTCCTCCCCCTACTACCCTTCCTCACCCTACTCCATCTATAACTTCCCTCCCCTATCTCTCTCCAAATCCTCCCCCCCTTCTCATTACCCTCACCCTTCCTTCCTCCCCCATCCTTCCAACCATACTTTCCTCCTCCTCTCATCCCTCTCCCCATACCTCTTCACCTCCCTCTCCCCCTCCTTCTCCCTCCTCCCCCTATTTCCCCCTCCACCACTTCTTTCTGACGCACAACCTGGTCCTTCAGGCCTCTGTACGCTGGAGTTGGAGGCGCCCGGGTGGCCCGGAGAGGAGATTCAGCTTCCAATCCTGCCAAAGCGAAACCCAAGACGCATTGTGAGGGTGGAGCTAAATCCATTGTCGGACATCGAGCTACGGCGGCATGGATTGGGACGGTCTGAATCCCTTGCCTGCCCCCCTACCATTATCTCCAACTTTGTGGGTGTGCTATGGGCCGGAAGTATTCACCATCCTACGCCTATATTTACCTGGCCCATTGGGAGGAAACGGCTTTCCATAAACGAACCATCAAACCTCTGCTTTATTTACGGTACTTGGACGACATCTTCGGGCTTTGGGATAACACTGAACAGACTTTTTTAACCTTTCTTGACATTCTTAACTCCCATCACCCTAAAATAAAACTCAAACATAACCTACAACACGTTACAGTGGAGTTCCTGGACACACAGGTCTTCTTCCGCACCTCTGGCGACCAGACACTAGCCACCAAAGTGTATTTCAAGGACACCGACCGCCATGCACTTCTACATAAGACCAGCTATCACCCTAAACACACGTACAAAGTCCCAGTTGATACGTTTCCACAGAATTTGCACCTTCCCGGAGCATGTGGAGGAGGCCACTAGTACACTTTTTAGTGCAATGAGGTTAAGGGGTTACTCAAGGCGCTTCCTTAGAGGTATAAAGGCGGAGGTCATCGGCAGCGTTGGTCTCTGTGTCTGAGTTAGTAGCTCAGTTACCACATTGTAAAAGTAATTAGTTACTCAGCAAAGTAACTGTGACATTATTTTTACGCTATTACGTTCTATAACATCGTTAAAGTCAAAGATGTTGCTGAAACGAAAAATCGAGCGTTGCTTGGACCGCACAACCGAACATTCAAAGATGGCGGCCAGAGTTAGATGGTCTGGTATGGTCATGTTTTGGGGATAAATGCCGATAAACGCAATTTTATGCTTAGATTATAAAAAAATATTAATTATCATTGGAGAAGTTAGCAATTTCATTTTGTTTTTGTAGGTTGCTAAGCAATGACTAATTCAATATTGTCGATGTTGCATACTAACAAACTAAATATTGTATGCATTCACTGAATGAAGATTAGACAAAACAACACCTGATTTCTGTACTGCAAATGTTATAAAGAATAATCTAGCATTTTCCCCAGACTATTACCGTGTAATAGCCTTTTATTTATTCATCATACCCTAGGCTCCGGATTTTAAACGAGACGGCCTAACATTTAATTGACGAACTGCGCTCCAAATCTCTGTGTGTGTGTGTGTGTGTGTGTGTGTGTGTGTGTGTGTGTGTGTGTGTGTGTGTGTGTGTGTGTGATGTGTGTGTGTGTGTGTGTGTGTGTGTGTTGTGTGATGTGTGTGTGTGTGTGTGTGTGTGTGTGTGTGTGTGTGTTTGTGGATGTGGATGTGTGTGTGTGTGTGTCTTTCTGACCACGGTGTATATCCGAATGACACAGTCGCCAGCAGGCTACGTGCCACTCTCTGAAATAACAGGTTCATACAGTATTTTTTGCATTCTGGGAAGGAGCGAAGAAGAAGGCATTTGAACCTGCAACGCAACCGAACGCAACGGACACACGGCCATGCATGCCATGTCGGAAGATCGCTCTGGTTATTTCGACAAAAATCACAACAATCCGGTGAGATTAACTAGAATTTCTTTAAAGTCATGCATAGTTTAAACATTTATCAGTGATGTTGATGTATACTAAACGCCACGGACTTGCAACACATGAAGTTTAATTTAGCTAGCTGCTAATGAGCCGAGGAGATTCAAGCTAGCAAAATTTCGATAGTTTGTCCATTAATCTTAGAAAACAATGCGCTTATTTTAATGTCCATTCATGTATACGATCTAAATCTATAAATAATCGGCTAACGTTATTATGCCTATAATGTTTAAGTAGGTAGCATTCCTGTGGTCAAGTTTGTGTGGCATTCTTGCCATGTGCACGTCTGGTTAAAGCAGGTTCATCCTGAAAATCAAACGGCTAAGATAGGTACATCAATTTACTGATAGCTGTTTACGTTGCTAGATAGTTGGTTTAAGACTGTATTTGATTATTTCATGTTAGATGCTCGTCTTTGATGGGTTATAGTTTGGGCTGTTTGGGCTACCAGACATGCTGGTGTGACCAGGGTGGGAAATGTTTTTTTGTGCCTGGTGGATGCCCAATTTTACCTGACTACCTGCCTGCATGAAATAGTTTTCCCTTTGTCATCAATGCGCCACTTGTTGGAAAAGTTCCTTCTCTTTTTCTTTATTTCGCCCTCAACAGTTTGTACATTTGTAGCTACTGTTGACTCCGCCACGGGCCTCAACCGGGGATATATCGCCACATTTTTTTAACCGATAATTTTCCTTTAGTCTGTACTAGAGCCCTGCGCGGGACTGTTTTCTTCATCTCGCTCCCGCTTAATTTCTGACCATTACCGCCCGCACCGCAACGTGTGTGTTAACACTCCCGCCCGCTCCTGCAAAACTCTGAGAATTTATGCCTGCACAATAGCATTGATTTTGTGTCTTCTCCCGTCCCGCATGAGAAAACACGTCATTTTATAGGTTAATAGGAAGAAGATGCATTTTAGCTGCCCGCAGCAAAGTTTAAACTGCCCGCTGGCGCTCCTGCGAGATTTGCGTTGGGTCCCAATGCAGCCCTCTAGTCTGTACTTCAGATCAGCTATATGTCTCACAGACTAGAGCGCTGAAAACCACTCCACCCGCCACTGTGGCTTGTATGCAAGGCAAAGTCACCCGCCACTTTGAAAAAATACCTGCCAATGGCTTGTGGCAGGTGCTAATTTCCCACCCTGGGTGTGACTATTTTATGTGGTAGCTAAAGCCTAACAATGAGGTAAATCCAGCAAAAACAGCTACTGATTGGGCTAGTGCCATATCTATGTGAACAGCTATTCTTTTTTATTTGCATTGGCATAGTGCACCCTCTTTTGTGTGTTTTGTTTTTACTGTTTTGATTATGATTGAGTTGTAGATAAATGTTTACATTTGTTTTTGTTTTTAATTACAGATGCAGATGCAGGGTACTATCCCTGATCACACTGCTGATCAAGAAGATCTCACTGCATTTATCTCTCAGAACTAGGTGGAAATTTGAATGGTGTCTTACTTGCTTTAATCTAGCAATTTACTGTTGATCTATCAATAAGTCTAATTGGCTTGCATAATGTTTTCTTGCCAAATTTGTGGACAACAGTCAGCCACCTCTGTGGCCTATGTGAGACACATAAAAATTCACAGCAACATACCCAATTTAGTACTGCAGTGTTGTATCCCTAATTGCCAAAGGACATTTAACAAATGTGCTGGTCTGAAGGGACATATTTACAGACATCATAAGGAGAGTATAGTTCAGCCAAGATCGATTAGGCTAGTGGATCTTACGTGTCATGTTTTCTCCTGCCGTGCCAAATGTGACTCATTGACTGAGTTTTATTCTCATCTTAAGGTGCACATCAAAGAAGGACAAACTATTGTTTGTCCCTTCAAGCAATGTGATAAAACATTTACTGTGGTTTCTACATTTACATCTCATTTGTCAAGAAAACATAAAAGAAGTGAAGAGGGCAGTTTAATGGATTCTGTTATCAGTCTGGCTGGTGTAAGTGGATCTAGTGGTCCTCATGGAGACAGTGATTTGCAGTGTGATGTGGCGATTGATGCTGCTGACAATGCAGACCATTTGGAGTTTAGCCCAGAAAATATTGAAGATTCACTGTTTTTGAGGAATCTTGCTCTGTTTTATCTTAAGCTACAGGCAAAGTTACTGCTTCCGGCCTCCACCATTCAGACAATCATTGAAGATATGCAGTCAATACATGATCTCAGCCAGTCTCAGATATTTTTTAAATTGGATGAGAAGTTACGTCAGATGGGGATTTCAGATGATTCAATTAGGGCTCTAATTGATGATCTGAGAGCGGAAGATCTTTTCCAAACTTACAATACACACACATTAAAAACAGATCAACGGAGAAAGACTGTTTTCAAGAGTCAATTTACTTATGTCGAACCTGTTCCAATATGCCTTGGACAAAATGAAGCCGGCAAGGACAGCTTTGCCCATTATGTCCCTATAGACCAAACACTCAATGCTCTTTTCCAGAGTCAGTCTGTATTTGAGCAGTACAAACAAGTTCATTTCCATAAAGAAACTGAGAATGTTTTTCAGGATGTGTGGGATGGGGAGAATGTAACAGACAACGCACTTAAAAAAGATGGGTCATTAGGCTTGATCTTATATCAAGATTCTTTCGAGGTGGTAAACCCACTTGGGTCAGGGAAAAAAAAGCACAAAGTACTTGCTGTGTATCTTTCTCTGGCAGACCTTTACCATACAATAGGTCAAATACTGATCAAATGCAATTAGTTCTTCTTTGCAAAGAGAAAGACTTCAAACATTTTGGCCAGGATTTAGTCCTGGGTCGCTTGGTTAAAGATCTGAAAGAACTTGAGAAAAGTGGTATAGTGTTACCAGATGGACAGGTCTGTAAAGAATACTGCATGCTATTTGTGGTGACAACTTGGGGTCACACAACATTGGCGGATTCTTTGAGAATTTCAGCACAAGCATTCATTTCTGCAGATATTGTGAAATGGAGAGAGAGAAATTCCATGCAGATCCACTCACTAGGGCTGCCACTCGCACAGTACAGTCATACAGAGAACATGTGCAGAGAATTGAAGGGGGGTTAGCCCATAATGGAGGTATCAAATTTGACTCCTTGTTCAATGAGTTATCCTATTTTCATGTATGTCAACCTGGATTGCCACCATGTATTGGGCATGATTTGTTTGAAGGCATTGTGTCCACTGACCTCTCATTGTACATTCAGAATCTGGTCAAGGTAGACAAACAGTTTACATACCTTGAATTAAATCGAAGAATTAATCGGTTTAAATATCTCAGCAATGATGCTAATGACAAACCATGTGAGGTTAACCCAGGAAGTGACAAACTCAGTGGCCATGCTGTACAAAACTGGTGCCTGCTCAGGTTATTACCACTACTGATCGGAGAGAAAATTCAGTCACTGAGTGAAAACAAAGTTTGGCAACTTGTCTTACAACTGCAAGAAATGGTCTCTCTCATTTGTGCTCCAGCTATTTCAGCTGGACAGATAGCGTATCTGAGGGTCCTCATTGATGAGTATTTGTGTTTCAGGAGTGAGGCTTTCCCGAATCACAAACTGAAGCCTAAGCACCATTATGTTTCTCACTACCCTGAGCTCATAATGTGTTTTTGTCCACTAATCAGGTTATGGACACTGAGATTTGAAAGCAAGCACACTTACTTTAAGCAATGCTCCAGAAAGCTCCATAACTTTAAAAACCTCTGCTTAACTCTTTCAGAGAGGCATCAGCTTTTTCAGGCCTATCTGCAGGCTGGTAGTCTCTTTGCACCCGTTGTTGTAGCAGAAAAGGCAACTGACTTTTTTCTTGAAGACTTCAATGACTACATCAGGGAATCTGTTTCAAACTATGATTTTGGCCCTCACAATACACTGATTGCCAATGAGGCAACTGTCAAAGGCACAAAATACAAGAAAAAACATGCTTGTGTCAATAGATGAGAACTCTGAGGGTCTTGTCATTGGAAAGATTGTCATTATACTGATACAGAATCATTCAACAGTATATTTTCTCACTGAAAAATGTAGGACTGTGTTTCTTCATGATGTTGGTATTTATGGCTTTACACCAGTGCAGGGATGTTACTGCTGTGTTAAGCAAGATGACCTTATTGATTATTATCCTTTACCGGCATACACATTCTCTGACATGGCAGTAATTGTACCACATCATTCCTTCCTTTCAGTGTACAGCCACGATGCTGGAGCAAACAGTCCCACAAGCCTTGCTAAGAGAATGTGAAGCTGTTCAATAGTCATTGATGGAATTTCTATCTGTTATTGGTAGACAGGCTATTTTACTTTCATTTTGGGTTGCTGTTTTGAATATTTTGCCTCTCTCCCATTGCCAATGCATTATTAAGCATCAACACACCAAAATTCCGTACTGTAGCATGTTTACCAACCTTTCCTCAAATGACTGACAACTTCTATTTTCTCTCACTAGCTCGTTCATTGGCTGAATCCTAATGGACTGTAAAACTTTTTCTCTGATGTTACAAGAGTACACATTGTCTGATTTGACAGTAATTGTCATTTTCTTTCTTCTCAGTATTCACCAATGCCTACTTTTCTGGAGAAAATAATGGAGATTGTGCCTAGGGCACTGCCAAATATTCCAGAATCTATCCACAGCGCTATAATTGATAGAATTGTAAATGCTGGCGGCTTTACATCAACACAAGAACTCAAATATGTAAAAGAGGATGACTTTGCAGACTTACTGCCTCTTGTAAGACGACGACAGCTTTTGGAAGTATTCCAAATAGGTAAGCTTGCTTTTTAGGTTACAGTACTATTCATTACATCATGGCTTGCACAAGTTCATAACCAATTTATATTTCACAATTTAAAAACATAACTGGGATTTGGATCTGGATTGATATACCGGGGGAGGACAGGATTCTGCAGTTGTGTTTTGTTGATGCCTTCAATTAAGTTCACATGACCCATCTCATATTTTTTGTCATTTTTAGAGAGTAAAGTGATCACAGTAAACCTTGAAATCGTTCCATCCTCCACCACCGAAGTCAGCAACAACTGTCTATCAATCATCAGTCCATCTAGAAGTGAGGACAGCCCGTCTGCCTCCCAGCCTGTAAGGAAAACATGGCCAGAGTCTTTTAAGGTGCCATGGGACCTTATGCCTGCGGAGATTTGCACTGCCATTTCATCTTGTAAGAGACCTTCACCAGGTGCACGACGGCAGATGGTCAGGATAATGTCTGATGAGATGAGGAAGTATGAGCCGGAATATTGTTCACCAGTACCCAGAAAGTTTCGCCGATCAGCGAGACAATGGACAGCTTCTAGATGGTGGATACGCATCTCTGCTGATTCAAGTGAAAAATCGCATCGAAAATCTGAACCGTGCAAGCAGTTTTCATCAGCACCGTTCAGCTAGCCATGGACAAAAGAGAGGGCCTACTGATACATACGGATGTACAAGATTCCAGCCTAGCCTCCCTGCAGAAGAGACTGAGGACACAATGGAGACCAAGCGTCAACAACTGGAAGAGACCTACAGTCAGGATGGCACAGCTGGTGCTGAGAGACCACAGGTAAAGAAGCTGATGGATTCTACTTTCTACCTGCAGCGGTCCCACATCAATGTTGTACCTACACCAACCATTGCAACTTTAAAAGCAAAGTGGCCGTACTTGTTCAGTCACAAAGGACTATACTCCCACTTTGAGCTTCTTACTGATATTCCTGTGCTGCGTAGCCTTGACCTTGCCATGGAAGAGTGTGGCAAAGTGATTGTGGAAATGTTCAAGACTAAACCGACAAATGCAAGGATGAAGGAAGTTCTTTGTCAGCTTGATGATGATGTCGAGCTGTCCTATCAAGTCATCCATCTTCTTCTGTCTCACTTTTCCGAAGATGTCTCAGGACTCATTGTTCTTGCAGATGTAAGTCCCCCTACACACAAACGCACACATACCTCTCTCTGACCATCTATCTCTCCCTCACTCTGCCTTTATCGCTATCTATTCCTCTATCTCTACCTATCTGTTTCACTCTGTCTCTCTCTCTCTTTATCTACCCTGTATCTATCTCTGTTTTATCACTATCTCCCTATCAATCTATTTCTATCCTTCTCTCTGTCTCTCTATTTCTACCTCTATCTGTCCATCTGCCACTTTCCCTCTCTCTCCCTCTATTTCTGTATCTATCTCTCTCTCTATCTTTTATCTATCTATCCATCACTGTCTCTCTCTATATCTTCCTCTATCTATATCCCCCTCTATCTCTTTATCTCTCTTCCTGTCTCTCCCTCTATCTATCTATATATATCTATCTCACTCAGTGATAGTCTTATTTGATTAATATTGTGTTTAATTTGTTCTATTTCCTAGGGATATGCCACTGCAGCTGACCTCGAGAGTTCACTCTCTTTACCTGCAACGCCTCGTCTGATACTTCTTGGTAAGTTGGTTTTAGATAGGACAGTTGGCTTTAGTGTTGTATGTAGTGAATTAAATGGTATGAAACTAAACTGTATTCAAAATGAAAACTAAAACAGAAATTTGACAGTTACAAAATTTCTGTTTCAGGAGAAACAGGAAGCCGCTTCCAACGCTGGATGCTCAGCATTGAGGGCCAGATTGTGTGCAAAGGGATCCAGTCCACCTTTGTGACAGGGCTGGCGTCTTTTTTCTCCTGTTTTTACATCTTCAACCTACAGTACCAAGAGGAGGCAGCCTGCACACTTGAATTCATCCAGAGGTAAGATATTGTCTGTTAACGCCAGATTTGTTCTGGCCTAGCTGTGGCTCAAGCATGGTTTCAGCAGGTCTGGTGATGGGATTTAGCAATTAACTTTGCTTTAGAAAGTTTTAGTGCAACTTACAATATTCATAGACGCATAGGATAGTATGTTCAGGATAGTTCATGTACATTTGTTGTCTTGTTGTGCTGTTAGTCTGTGTGAATTACTAGATTTCCAACCCGTGTATAATTTTTCAGACGCTTTGTGGGCATAAACCCAGAAAAAGGGACAAAGGCTGCAAAGGGGAAAAAACGAAGAACGGTCAATTCACACGTCGCCAGCCTCTTGCGCAGACTCATGGACTTCCAGTGGGATTTCATTTGAAAAAGGTGAGATAGATTTATACATTACACATATGTTCAAACAGCAATGATTCAGGAGGCTAGAGAAATTCATTCTCAACTCCCTTTTAAAGTTAGAATGCTGAACTCTGTCATGCTCTTTGCCATTCTTTCAATTAATTTTACTTATCACACTTTCTATTATTTATGTTATCCCTTCTGTTTTGTGCTGAAATTAGCTTTTGTTAGGTCAAGCCAGGTGAAATTATGGAACCTCTCTCTCTCTCTCTCTCTCTCTCTCTCTCTCTCTCTATACAGACCCAAGACTTCCCAAAGGATCCTCATTGTGTGCTTTGAGAAAATGGTTAGGTCTATGCGGTTACAGTGTTTTTATTGTTTATTGCTCTTTATTGACCAGGAGTTCCAGTTAAGAGTTAAGTCTTGGCTTGAATGTATTGATACATGTTGAATTTCAGTGGTTTGGTTAACATTAAGTGTTGAGGTTCAGTATTTTGTTATAATGAACAATGTATGTGTTTAAAAAAATGTATTTGCTACTTTTTAAGCCATGAACATGAGAACATGAGATTTATTTGTGATTAATCAGCCTATGTGTAGCATTTTTGAGTGACCAGGAGTCAAAGGGAATGTCGTTGGTTTTAGTCTTTTTTGCATAATTTTAGCAGTTCAGGGAACATTGAATGTTGTGGTTTAGGGCCATATCTTGCTAGTTTAAGACCGACGCAGTTGTCAATTTTGCATCCAGCGCCCGCGTCGTTTAAATAGCAAATTCACTTGCGCCCATCTGTGGCCCATGGGCGTGCTGTTCTTACAGGGAGGTGTGTTCAGGTGCATTCTGGGCGTGCTGGTCCTACAGGGAGGTGTGTTCAGGTGCATTCTGGGCGTGCTGGTCTTACAGGGAGGTGCGTTAAGGTGCGTTCGGGGCGCGCCGGTCCTACAGGGAGGTGTGTTCAGGTGCATTCTGGGCGTGCTGGTCTTACAGGGAGGTGCGTTAAGGTGCGTTCGGGGCGCGCCGGTCCTACAGGGAGGTGTGTTCAGGGGCATTCTGGGCATGCTGGTCTTACAGGGAGGTGCGTTAAGGTGCGTTCGGGGCGCGCCGGTCCTACAGGGAGGTGTGTTCAGGTGCATTCTGGGCGTGCTGGTCTTACAGGGAGGTGCGTTAAGGTGCGTTCGGGGCGCGCCGGTCCTACAAGGAGGTGTGTTCAGGGCCATTGTGGGCGTGCCGGTCTTACAGGGAGGTGTGTTCAAGTGCGTTGTGGGCGTGCCGGTCTTACAGGGAGGTGTGTTCAGGTGCGTTCGGGGCGTGCTGGTCCTACAGGGAGGTGTGTTCACCTGAACGCACCTCCCTGTAGGACCGGCACGCCCACGACGCACCTGAACACACCTCCCTGTAAGACAAGCATGGAGTGCATCCCACTAAGAACATGCATTCTGGCTGTGCTGGTCTTACAGGGAGGTGTGTTCAGGTGTATTCTGGGATCTTGAGGCAGCAGGAAGTGATTGCGCCATTGACCAACAAAAACCTAGTCTAAAGTTACACACACAGGGACGCACAGCAGCACACACACACACACATGCAGAAGATTACAAATAAAAATATTAGGGTGTAAATCCTCCATCATAACAGGAATGCGCTAAGGTCCAAACGCGCCTGGCTTTTAAAGGGAATGGGAGATGATCTCTGATTGGTTGATTGCATGTTACGCCCAAAACACACCTCTGATTAATGAAGACACTAACGACAACAATTTAGAACCAGGCGCCCGGCACACGGACCCTTTTTACTGCCGTCAAACTAGCAAAAGTGGATTTGGACACGCCCTAAACACACCTGCACCAGGCGCTTCACACCGTGCGCTTACATCGTTAAAATAGGGCCCAATTGTTTTAGATGCCAGCAATTAACATGAAGTACTGTATTTTTCTGTGATTGATCTGATCTATGTGTGCCTACATTTGTAAGTATTTAACTTCCAGTGTTTGTATTACAATAAATAAGTTAATTTCGATATGGAACTATTTGTTTTCTTTCACTTAAGTGTTATGTGATGTATTATGCCTATTCTTGTATTAACTCAAGCTAGAATATGTATATTACAATTTACAATTACAATGTACACATTACTATGCTAAAATAATTAACACTACATTTTAAAAGCAATATTTAATGGAAACAAAATAAATGGTGATTTAACATGAAAATAATGGTAACCCTGCTGCCAGTTGTTTCCTGTTTTTTCTGTGATTAACAGTAAAGTCCTGTTAAAAAACATTACGGTAGTGCACTGTAAAAAAACATTAACAGGAATAAACTGTTAAAATAACATGAAAATAATGGTAACCATGCTGCCAGTAATTTCCTGTTTTTTCTGTGATTAACAGTAAAGTCCTGTTAAAAAACATTACGGGAGTGCACTGTAAAAAAACATTAACAGGAATAAACTGTTAAAATAACATGAAAATAATGGTAACCCTGCTGCCAGTTATTTCCTGTTATTTAACAGGGAAATAATTAACAGTGTAGGGCCGGTACTCCCAGGTGGAGAACGCTACCTTTGACTTTCCCTGGCTCGTCGCCATTGTCGCTGTCTTGTGTTTACTGTTTATTGGTAGTCAGAGCGCGCAGTGAGAGTGAGACAGTGTGAGCAGGGCACCGCCCACCCAGCCAATCATCATCGCATTTGCAACGGTGTCATCATCCCCCCCCTCTGCTCTCTCCAGGCAGCCAAAGCCTGATACCTCCGATCAGAGTGATAGAGAAAGATCATTCAACCAAATTGTAGTAACGCGCCACTTTACATTCTCAGTAACGATAACGGCGTTGCAACAATGGGAAAAGTAATTAATTAGATTACTCCGTTACTGAAAAAATAACGCTGTTACTCCCAACACTGGTCATCGGCAAGTTTAAAAACAAAGAAGAAACCATCATCCAGCCGTCCAACTCTGCCCTCGTTCCCCTGGTAATTACCTACTCAGAAAATCTGAGGAATTTTATACCTACCATCAAAAGCAATTTCCAGGGGGTGGGGGTTGATTGTGACGTGCTAAGGGACTGTCCGCCTACAGGAGGAACAAAAATCTAAAAGATATTTGAATTCACATAAACTTAAATAAGAATATTGACCCTAGGGAAGCGCTTCAGAGCTTGGATGTTGGTTTTATACGTCTCCCCCACATTTTTAACCCGGGGACAGGTCCAATGTGGTTTATGCAATTAGAAAAATACTAAAATGGATCCACTAATCTAAGTTTTACAGGGTAATTTTAGAAATACTTCCTCCCTCTGCTCTGGTCTCCTCTCTCCTTTAGTTTTTGTCTGGACGACCTCTGCAGTGCATCATACCCAACCTTTTAACCTTCCTGCATGCTTTGTTTTCTTTTCCTCATTTTTTCCTTTGTTTTCTATTTTAAATGACTTTTTATTGCTTTAATTTATATTTATGATTAATAATAACTATACCTGTTGTAATATGTCTATATTTACATCTTTTATAGCATGTTTCTCCGAATTTACTATTCATTCCTTTCAGGGGTTAATTTCTACCTGCAGAGGAGGTCCTACCTATGTTTTTATTTTTAATAAATATTTTAAAGATGCCTTGGTTGTCCTTTATAACTTTTATTCTGCCTTACCTATATTTTAATAATTTAATAGTGCTTTTGTCTTTATTGCTAATATTTATTATTATTATTAATACAAATTGAATTACGTGCCCCTTGCAGCACCCATCCCAGGCGTTGCGTTTTAACCCAAACCTAACCCTACCCTTAACCAGTGCCTCCCAACAGTGCCTTCCAGCCAGCACTTGGGGCAAAAAACACCGATAAACATCTCAATGAGCTTGTTGAGTCAGCCATCAACCTGGACAACCACCTCCGAGAGAGAGAGAGAGAGAGAGAGAGAGAGAGAGAGAGAGAGAGAGAGGTCCCGCAGCTCCTCCTCCTCCCGGTCCTGCCCTCAGGCCTCTGCTTCTCCTCCTTCCCAATCATGCTCGACGGCACCTCCCGCTCAATCTCCACCCGAGCCTATGCAATTAGGTCGCACTCGCCTCTCCTCTGAGGAACGAGAACGCCGTCGACTTGCCAGAGTGTGTATTTACTGTGGTAAATCTGGTCGCTACATGTCCGCCTGTCCCGTGCGCCCAAAAGATTCGGCTCAGTTTTCGTTGATGCCGACAAAAACTTTTTGGACAGTGAAATTGCTCAGCAGCTCTCCATTCCACAAATTCCCCTTGACACTCCCCTTCACGCCACCGGCCTTAATGGTCAGTCCTTCACCACTGTTACCCACTTCACTCCCCCACTCTGTCTTCTCACCTCTGGTAATCATCACAAGTCCATTTCATTCCACCTCATCACCTCTCCTGCTAACCCTGTTGTCCTTGGTCTCCCCTGGCTCATTCTTCACAACCCCAACGTGGACTGGGGTAAGCTAAGAAATTGGAGCACTCACTGTCACACATCCTGTCTGTTATCCGCTTGAGCCCCCGGTAAGTCCACTCAAATTCACACTCTTCCTGCTCCTCCTGATTTGACTATTGTCCCCTCCGAGTATCATGACCTTGCCACTGTTTTTAGTAAGGATCAGGCCCTGTCCTTACCACCCCCACCGCCCCATATCCCTTCTTCTGGATGCCCGGCTCCCGTCTAGCAGTCTGTTTAACCTGTCATGTCCGGAGAAAGAGGCTATGGAGCAGTATATTAAAGAGTCCCTGGCTGCCGGCATCGGCGGAGCGGGGGGGTGGATAATTGGGCTTAAGCCCCGAATGTTTTGTCAAAAGCCCCGAATCTTTTAGGTTTTTTAAAATAACTTCAACTTTGTTTCATTTCCTCTCTCAGTCTTTGTGACTGGAGCGGCAAAAAATGAAAAAAAAGCTCTATTACCGTGCGTGGTGGCGGACAGTAATGCATCGCGCATCACGCAGCTTGTTTGCCAACTGCCAATAAAAACTAACGAAGAAGAATATAAATCTTCTTCTTCGTCGTTAACTTGTCATCAGGGGCTGGCGGGCGGTTGTCATGCATGTTGTATGTTTCATCGGTGTCGCGAGCTTACTGCCTAACCGGCTTAAGTTATGGATATAACAACGTTTTTTTATGGTACGGAACAGGAACACTAGTAACCAAAGTAACAGACCTCACCGGCCAGAGAGTGATTCAGAAGCAGCGACAGACGAACCGCGGACAAGTGTTGCAGGTTTGCAAATCTGCTGTTGTAACACTTGAGTTAAGGGACTGCAGGGCTCTCAAGTGTCACGAATTGAGAGTGACAGTCACTCATTTTGGTCTTTTGTCACGCACTCCCGCCACACATTGCATTTCTCACGTGGAAAAACTATTTATAATAAATTGAATATACCGCAGCGCCCAAAATGTCTCTGGCGCGCCGCTCTCACTATGGAACCGGCAGGAATCAAGCGCGTCTCCCCTGGAGTTGTTAGTCGAGCCTGCCACTTTTCAGCCAATCAAAAAAAAGAAAGGGGCTACACAATAGCTAATAAGATTTAACACAACAACCAATGAAAAAAAGCAAAGAGCAGCGTACAGACACTTCCCTAAATATTCGCTCATTCAGAGACCAGAGACCCAAACTGGGCTCTGTGTCTGACAGGAGGTCTGAGATCTACCGTATCAGCAGAGCAATCACGTAATGCACATCAGATTATGGTGCAGGTAGATTATTTTCTGAAATATATTGACTATTATAACTTTATTTTTCTCAAAATATCACGACTCCTCCAAACTCAGATCCATCCATCCATCTTCGTCCGCTTATCCGGTTGTCGGGTCGCGGGGAGCAGCTCAGGGGACCCCAAACTTCCCTTTCCCGAGCAACATTAACCAGCTCCGACTTCCCGAGGCGTTCCCAGGCCAGGTTGGAGATATAATCCCTCCACCTGAGTCCTGGGTCTTCCCGAGGCCTCCTCCCAGCTGGGCGTGCCTGGAACACCTCCCTAGGGAGGCGCCCAGGGGCATCCTTACCAGATGCCCGAACCACCTCAACTGGCTCCTTCGGCGCAAAAGCTCCTCACGGATGACTGAGCTTCTCACCCCTATCTCTAAGGGAGACGCCAGCCACCCTCCTGAAATTGTACCCTGGATCTCGTTCTTTGGGTCATGACCCATTCATGACCATAGGTGAGGGTAGAACGATATCGAGAGCTTTGCCTTCTGGCTCAGCTCTCTTTTCGTCTGGCGGTGCGATAGATTGAATGCAATACCAAAACTCAGATAACACAGATATATTTTGAATGTGCGCAGTTTTGGACATGAGCAGAAATCTTGCTCAAACAAATCTGAAATATTACAGTCCAGGGGTTTATTAATTCATTAAAATGAATTAATTTATCATTGACGTGAATAATTGTCATATGCACATTTAAGGTTACTTCCTCAACAAAATATGCAAAAGAAAAGGGAAGAGTAAATGATGCCTCTAGGCTACATGTGTGCTGACTCAGATATAATTAGAAAAGCTGATCTACAGGAGAATAAATAGATGAAAGCAATACAGAATGCCTGAGAGCCTTACTTCCATATATTCCATTATGTTTTTATATTTTTAACATTACATTACATGTCATTTAGCGGACGCTTTTATCCAAAGCGACGTACAATTGTTACATATCAGAGGTCACACACCTCTGGAGCAACTAGGGGTTAAGTGTCTTGCTCAGGGACACATTGGTTGATGTATTGCAGTGGGAATTGAACCTGGGTCTGCCACACCAAAGACAAGTGACATATCCACTGCGCCATCACCACCCCTGATATTTGGATTATAATCTATGTTTACCTTTTACATAAAGATTTCCAGCATCAATTTATTCAGAAAAAGATATAAATAGGTGCATACAAATTCACCAGAATGCAGGAAATGAAGAGTTTAATGCTCAAAATTCTCTGGGGGAGGACCCCCATACCCCCCCACATCATAAATCACCATGCGGAAATTTGAATAAATACTTTGCATTTGGTTGAATTTTCAGTGCCATGTGTCAAATCTTTGTTGTGTAAATCTGAGCAATTATTAACAAAAACACTAAAAATATTAATGAAACACACCTATTCCTTTGCATCCTTATGCATTCTATTATCTCAGCCTGAAAAATAGTGCATTTAGCTGATGTAATTGGGAAAAAAAAATCTCCACCGGGGGAGCATGCCCCCGGACCCCCCTGATTTGGGCTAAGCCCCAAATGTTTATATTGTCTGGCTCCACCCCTGGCTGCCGGCATTATTCGCCCCTCCTCGTCCCCTCTTGGCACCATTTTGTTCTTCGTCTTGAAGGATAAATCCCTCCGCCCTTGTATCGACTGCCGGGGGCTCAACTCCATCACGGGCAAAACAAATACCGGTTTTCCCTCATGGATTCCGTGTTTGAGTCCCTCTCCTTCCGCCATATTTACAAAGTTAGATCTTCTTAATGCCTCCCATCTGGTGCGGATCCGGGAGGGGGACAAATGGAAAACGGCATTTAACACTCCATTAGGACATTACGAGCATCTGGTAATGCCCTTCGACCTCACTAATTCCCCCGCTGTTTTCCAAGCTCTTATAAATGACGTTCCGTGACTTTTTGAATCGGTTTGTTTTGTCTATTTAGATGACATCTTGATTTTCTCCCGTGACCCAGTTTAACACACCGCGCACATTTGCTTGGTTCTGCAGCGGCTTCTGGAGAACCGACTTTTTGTGAAAGCTGAGATATGCAAATTCCATGTCCCATCTGTAAAATTCCTTTGCTTTATCATTGAGAGCAGGCAGCTCCGGGCTGACCCAGACAAAATTCAAGCTGTTGTTGACTGGCCTACTCCCACCTCCATTAAACAGCTCCAGCATTTTTTGGGCTTGCCTCTGTGTCTCTTCGTTTTCCCCCCTCATGCCTGCGCCAGCCAGCTGACTACGCACACCTGCTCGTCATCCCACCATTGCTTCTCCCGCTGTACACACCTGCCAGTCATCAGCTACAATCAAACCCAGTACTTAAACCCAGGATTTACTCACCATCCTCACTTAATCGTCGTTTTAGCCATCCTAGTGACACAAGCTCTTAAAAATTGCATATTAGCATTTTCCTGTTCTATAATAAAATTTATATATAGTGCTTTTCATGGACTGAAAGTCGCTTTACATGGGAGGTATATCACAAAAACAGAACAAAACAAAATGTGGCAATGCGAATGGGATTGATGACACTAAGATTTTGAAATTTCCAACAACGCCACTTGGGATAGGCCCAAAACCTTTAAAGCACACAGGTTCGTTCCACTCAGGCAAAAACACGTGGTTCCCAGTTTATAAAAATATTTTATTCAATATATATAAAATGTACCATTTGTCACAAATAAGAAAATGGAAACCTTATCAGGGGCCGAGGCCTACTGGTGGGAAGGGCAGGTGAAGGGGAAGGAGAATTAATAAAACTAAATTAAAGACAAAGGGTTCACCCAGAGACAGTGAGATCACCAAATCCAAGGAAACACTGCACACAAGGAGGAAGACCACCACCACCCACGTCACCAGCACCACTAGCCTGCAGCCACTGGGAAGGACAAACAAGAGGTTACAACTAAATTAATCTCAAAAATGTACAACAAAACCTATAACACAACAGGAAATAATTCACAAAATCAGCGTGAACCAAAACAATAAGTAAACAAAAACAATTTACTTAATCAAAACAAGAAAATACAACATTAGTCATTAGGCTAAAATTGAAGGAATAAACCAGTTAAAAGTCTGGTGTCGGCAATTCACCATGCGAACCAAAAGCCAGCAACAACAGTGCCAAGCAGTAGCGACACGCGGTGTAGTTCGCGGCAAAAACAAAGCTGTGCAGTTAGCAGCCGAGACACAGCAGCAGACAAGACTGTAGGCAAAGCTGTACATTCAGCAGCAGAGAGTAGACTGTGTAGTTAGCAGCAGAGAAAGCTGTACAATTAGCAGCATTTAGCAGCCGAGACAAAAAGCAGACAAAGCCGCATTTTGCAGTGGAGACAAAACAGCAGCGGCCCCAATCAGCTGGTGGTGGAGTCACATCAATCACCACCTGTAGACTTCGGCCAGCTGATGAGCATTCCCTGTCAACAAACATAAAATTAGCATGGCTAAGCTACATTAATAAAGGTTTTTGGGGGCTAGATTTAAGGTAGCATACCTGTTTTCAAAGTCAAACCTGCACAGCGAGAGGGAGGGAGAGAGAGACCCACACAACAGCAGACATCTACCTGTGACCACACTAGTATTAGCTACAGGATAGCACCCGGTTTAACACAGAGAGAGAGATTGAACACTTACCACCGCTCGAGAGAACCATGAAATAAAAACGGAGCACGCCACACGGAGCACTCGGTCGCTGCTCTGCAGTGAAAACACGCAGGCTTTAAGCATAAGGACATAATGATAAAAAGGCCGAAACAAAGCAATAGCCGCAGCAGTAGCGCGGAGCATTACCTGTACAGACAAACAGACACCTGACCCGGAAATAATGCAGCAGTGGGAGCGCGAGAAGGAAGGCTGCACTTATATACTGCCGCCCTAGTGGTCAGCAGGTGCCATTAACTGCAACAAGACAACCTTATTTCTATACTGCTACAAAAACAAACAAAACACAACAAGATTCAGACACAGATGAAAAGGGAGGGGGTCGTGGGGCTAGGGATAGGCAGAGGTGAAGAGATGGGTCTTGAGGTGGGACTGGAAGATGGTGAGGGACTCAAAGGTGCGGATCTCTTGGGGGAAGGAGTTCCAGAGCCTGGGAGCTGCTCTGGAGAATGCTCTGTCCCCAAAACTGCGGAGATTGGACTTTTGGATGGAGAGGAGACCAGCTGAGGTGGATCTGAGGGACCGTGAGGGTTGGTAGGGGGAGAGGAGGTCAGTGAGGTATGAGGGGGCCAGATGGTGGAGGGCTTTGTAGGTGAGGACCAGGATTTTATAAGTGATCCGGTGGGAGATAGGAAGCCAGTGGAGTTGTTTAAGGACTGGAGTGATGTGGTGCCAGGATTTGGAGCAGGTGATAAGGCAGGCGGCTGAGTTCAGGACCAGTTGGAGTCGGTTGATGTTGGTAGAGCTGATGCCAAGGAGAAGTGAGTTGCAGTAGTCCAGTCGGGAAGAGATGAAGGCATGAATGAGTCTTTCAGCAGCGGGGGGTGTGAGAGAAGGTCTGATTTTGGCGATGTTGCGGTGTTGAAAGAAGGAGGTTTTAATGACTTGACGGATGTGAGGCTCAATGGAGAGGGTGGAATCAAAGATAATGCCAAGGTTGCAGGCCTGGGAAGATGGGGGGACAATGGTGCCGTCGATGGTGAGGGTGGGGTTATTGGTTTTACTGAGTGTGTATTTGGAGCCGATGAGGAGGAATTCTGTTTTGTCGCTGTTGAGTTTGAGGAAGTTGTGTTGCATCCAGGTTTTAATAGCTGACAGACAGGAGTTGATGTGGGAGAGGGGAGGATTGTGGGGGGATTTGGTAACAAACATGAAAAACACAAGAAAATAGCAGAATAGCAGACGGAGAAGCGGCGAACAAAACAGCACCAGCGTCCTCTCACGTCTCACTGCCGTGGGGTTATGCAACAATCTAAGCTTCTGTCCTAATCTCTTTCTCCGTGTTTTCTTCCTGCCATCTTTACCTCCATCTCTCTGTCTCAGTCAGCTGGCCTCATCATCCGGTCCCCTCCTCGCAGCTCCCTGCTCCACACTACCTTTGTTCCCGCTTCCAGCCTTCCCCTCTTCTGCTCCTCAGCTCCCCGGCTTCCAGTGTCCCTTCCTCGAGCTCCTTGCCTCGCCCGCCCCTCTGCTCCCGGCTTCCAGTGCCTTCCTTCCTCACGCTCCTCACCTGCTGTCTCCCCGTTCTCCCTGAGCTCCCTCGCTTTTCCCAGCCCCAGCCTGTGCCCACATTCTGCTCCTTGGCGTACACCTCCCCACAGCCCCTCTCCCTTACCCTTTTCCTTTACTCCTAATAAACCTTTTGTTACCTGAGTTCTGCGTTTGGGTCCGTTCTGTCACTCCCCGTAACAATAAACTTGCTTCAGGGTACAAATTACTTGCTGTATTGCAGAAAAAAGCAGCCTGATCACCACTCTAATTCATATTGGTGTATCCAGCTTTATCTTTATATGTTGACTAGAAAACTTGTGAAGCGTTGACTTAACTCTTTTTAAATTTATTTGGAAAAATAAGAGTATAATAAGAGGAAAACACGTATTAGACTGTATTCAGAAGGAGGCCTTAATGTTTTAAATTTCAAACTATTAATATAATTTTTAAGATTAATTGGCTAAAACATTGTTAAAGGTGCAATATGTAATATATTTACTGTAGTTAATCAAAAAATTACCCCAATCTCTCATCAGATATTAAGGAAACATGCTAAATTGAAATACTATGTTTTCTGACAACAATGCTGAAGCCAGTTTTGGCCTGTGGTTGGTCAATTTTTTACAGTCACTGGTGTTGGTATCAACTGCCCATTTTGACAGTATCAACAGACATAGATTCATTCTGTTATTCTGTTATATTATTCCGTTATGTCATGTTATTGTGGCTAACGTTACCATCGCTAGCTTCAAGGTTATGATATGTTGGACAGTAAGATGATTCCCACTTTCTTACAAACTGGCATGCAACCATAATGTGTAATGTAACTTTACTGAATGCATAGAGAAGCTGTATGGAAGTCGCAGTACCAAAAATCTCCCCCCTGCCGAAATAGTTCCCCCATTTCTGTTCAGGGGCCGTAGCCAACAGACAGTGACTGTGCCCTGGGTACAGACGACCGTGAGGTTGCTGTCTTTTTAGCGGCTGTTGCAGTGACGTTAAGCCCAGAAAAGGTGACTGTCAGCTGCGTACAGAGCTCCGCAAGAGCACAGGCTTTTATAACCGTAGCAGTATCTAGCAACTCCGCTGCGTTGTGGACTAATGTCTGGCAATGCAAGACTAGCATCAAGCTAAAATTGACATTGTGTGACATAGGGTTTAGCGTTTTCAACCTGGCAACTCCCGTGAACTTTGACTCTGGGGAGGAGGGGCTGGGGAGACAACTCTTTTCAGTATTTTGAATTTGGACTGCAGTAACCATTTTAAATGCTATAGCTGTCAGTATTACATATTGGACCTTTAAATTCATAATAATTCTGCTTGGTTTATTATTCCCAACTTGGTGTTTGACAAGTGTGGTGAATTAAGGTGTTTGCTTTCCTGTAATTTTATCCCAGGTAAACTACCTGTCAAATTTGCCAACTTCCATAAACAAGCCCTTGAGACATGGAAGATTGCTTTCAAGCACAACTTCTCTCCACACACGTGTATTTTATGGAAAAATCAACATTTTGTAAATAGAAATATGACCCTATTTCTTAAGGACTGGTAAGACCAAGGTGTTGTGTTCATTTCTGAACTTTTAAATGAGAGGGGGGACCTAGCTACCTATGAAAAGATTATCCATCAGAGAGGATTAAACATTTTCTCGAACTCAACAATCCAGAGTACTTAAAAGTCTATCTACTAATTTGCTGACTCTCATTAAAGCATTGATCGGTATATGAACCTTTTGTTGTCAGGATTTGTGACTTGAACCCAGAAGCAGACTGATAGACAGTTCGAAGTTTTACACAGTTTATTAATGAATTAGACAAGGTAGCGGAACAGTCTGGTGGGAAAATCCTCTAAGGCGACAGAGCAGGTTGTGGACACAGGCAGGGAGACGAAGCATGCAGGACTGGTGACTGCAGGTGGAGAGTGGCGTCAGCAGGCAGGTTGAGAGACCGTAGAGCAGAGTGGTTCTCGTGACTAGATTTACAGTTTTTCACAATCGCTATGACACTTTTTTCAATACTTTTAACAACTTTCCTAAACTCTTAACGCACCAACACACCTACAACACACGATTGGGAAAACAGTTAATTTCATGCTCAAAATCACACATTGTAAACTAAACTCCAACACCGATTTTCAAAATACAATAATTCACTAACACAATACACTGTTTACCAAAACAATGTAATCATGTCTCAAAATCAAATAATTCTTCCAAAACACTAACACATGTTCTCTCCCAACAGGAACATTTAGTCAATCATAGCACAATGTCATAAAAAACACTAACATCCCATGGAATAACAGAAACTACATTATTTTATGTATCAGGTCTGCCCTTATACAACAGACAAAAGTGACTGTATTGATCATAGATTGTGTTTTGGACTGCAGTTTCTGTTGAAGCCTCTACATTTTTGTTTTGTTGGGTTTAACAATTTTTTTTAAAGATTATTTTTTGGGGTTTTCTGCCTTTATTCGACAGGACAGCTAGTTGAGAAAGGGCAGAGAGAGAAAGGGGGAAGACATGCAGGAAATAGTCACAAGTCGGATTTCAACCCTGGATATCTGTGTCAAGGCATAAACCTCCAAGTATATGTGTGCATGCTCTACCCACTGAGCCAACCCGGCCACCATTTTCTTTCTTTTGCTGCAGAGATTCAATACAAAAAATGATTGACCCATCTCAGAGTAGCTTTATAGAAAGTACGGTTTGTGAAAAAAAGGAGACAGAGACAGAATTGTCCTGGTACTCCTCTTCCTCTCCCTCGTGAAGGCATTTTTCTTATTTTCCGTGTTAATTTACAGTATATTGTTCAAATAGGTCGTTTTTTATTGTACTACCATATGATCATGCGTTTGAAAGAACCTCAACACCTGAGCGTGTTTCCTAGAAGGGAATCAGCTGTGATCGATCTATTTGCATAACTTCAATCAGCTGTTTCTCAATAAATGCATATATAAAATGCAGGGAATATAATTGTGTTTCAATTTACAATATGATCAGCTGTTCACTTTGACTTTAGCCTATAAGTTAGGTTTAGAACATGATGTTATCTGTTCTGACATACAATGTGAAAGCATTTGTAAATTTGGCAGTGAAGATCCATTGTTTTGGTCTTGGTTGAGCTTGTGTGTAAAAGAAGTTCAAGCATTTTAAATTTGTGTTAACTGTATGCATTTTGTGTCAAAACAACAAGAAATGTGTTAATTGTATAGCCTACACAGACGGATGTTGTGCTAACTGTGTTAAGAATTTAGGAAAGTTGTTAAAAGTATTGAAAAAAGTGTCATAGCCATCGTGAAAAACTGTAACTATCCGGTGCCGAACAGAGAGCAGCCACAGCTTAAGAAGCTGCACTGATAAGCCACGAAAAACAGGTGGTTAATTAGAGATTGCCTGCAGCTGCGAGTAATCCCGGGAGCGGCCAGTCAAACACACTGCGAGAGAGGAGAAAAAGAGCGAGCAGAGGAGAGAGAGAGGAAAAGAGAGAGAGAAGACTCCAGGGAAGCCCAGCTTGTCACTTCCCACTAGTGGATTCGTGACAGTACCCCCCCTCCGTCCAGCGGACCACCTGGCTTGTCAGGGTGCAGGCGATGGAAATCCATAACCAGGGACACGTCCAGGATCTGGCGGCAGGGAATCCAACTCCTCTCTTAATAACTTTCCCAGTCCACCAAATACTGCTGCGGCTATGAGAATCCAGCAGCCAGGTCACCGTGTAAGCGGGAGCATCATCAATCATCCTGACGCTGGTACTGAGCGGAAGTCCTCAACAAGGCGGTGCATGCCCGATGCTAGGTCCGATAGCATCGGTGGATATGCGTCTGGACAGAGGGGAAAGCAATCTCCTTCTCCAAGCCGGGAAACAAGGGAGGCTGATATCCATAAACGCACTGGAAAGGCAACATCCCAGTAGGAGTAGTGGGTAGAGTGTTGTGGGCGTATTCAACCCACAGAAGCTGGGTGGCCCAGGACGTGGGATTGGTGGCAACCATGCAGCGAAGAGTCTGTTCCATTTTCTGGTTGGCCCTCTCGGCCTGCCCGTTGGATTGAGGATGGTACCCAGACGAAAGGCTGACGGTGGCTCCCAAAGCCCAACAGAAATCCTTCCAAACAGCTGACACAAACTGAGGACCGCGGTCCGACACGACGATGACCATCTTACCCTCAGAAAGTGGAAGTCCCGTAACAAAATCTAGCGGCAAGTGGGACCAAGGACGGCGGGGAATGGACAGAGGGTGAAGCAAGCCAGAACTAGGCCGATTTGAACTCTTATTCTGGGCACACACAGGACAAGCGGCGATGTAGGCCTTGGTATCCTTCTCCAAGGCGGGCCACCAGAATCTCCTGTGGAGAAAGGAGATAGTATGGGACACTCCCGCATGGCCCGTAAACTTCGATGTGTGAGCCCACAGCAAAACTTCAGCTTTGATGGATGCAGGAACAAAAAGATGATCCGGGGGACCGCAACCTGGACCCGGGGCATTCTTCTGGGCCTTTCGGACCCTATCCTCTATGCTCCAGGTCAGAGATCCCACCACACAGGTGCTAGGAACCACAGTGTTGGGTGCAGACTGCAACTCATCCTCCTTACAAAAAACCCGGGAAAGTGTGTTGGGTTTGATGTTGCGGGATCCAGGTTTGTAGGTGATGGAGAAACAAAAGCGACCAAAAAACAGAGCCCACCTAGCTGGCAGGGATTTAGACATTTAGCAGAACGAATGTACTCAAGGTTCTTATGATCTATCTATACCACAAATGGTTGAGATGCAGCCTCCAACCAGTGGCGCCACTCCATCAGAGCCGTCTTGATGGCTAAGAGCTCCCGGTCCCCCACCGCATAGTTCCGTTCTGCAGGAGAGAGATGGTGTGATAGATAAGCACAGGGATGCATTTTACCGTCAACCGCCGACCTTTGAAGGAGAACAGCCCCAACCCCCACATCTGAAGTGTCCATCTCCACAATGAATTGTCTGCTAGGGTCAGGTTGAATGAGGATGGGTGCTTCAGTGAAGCGTCTTTTGAGTCCTGAAAACGCTTTTTCCACATCTGGAGACCACAGAAAGGCTCTAGAGGTGGAAGTGAAGTTAGTTAGTGGCGCAGCAATTTGGCTGTAGTTGTGAATGAATAGTCTGTAAAAGTTGGCAAATCCCAGAAACCTCTTTTTGTTTGTGATTGTGATTCTCAGGTCTGGGCCAATCCTGTACAGCTCTCTCCTTAACAGGATCCATCTTGAGCTCACCTTGATAAACGATGTATCCCAGAAAGGAGGTGGTGGTAGTGTGAAACTCACATTTCTCGGCTTTGACAAAAAGACGGTTCTCCAGAAGGTGTTGCAGGACTTGGCGGACATGTTCAAAAAATCAGAATATCATCTAGATAAACAAAAACGAAACGATCAAGCATGTCTCTAAGTACATCATTGACAAGACTCTGGAAGACAGCAGGGGCATTTGTTAAACTGAAAGGCATAGCTAAATACTCAAAATGACCAAGTGGGGTGTTAAATGCTGTTTTCCACTCATCTCCCTCTCTGATGCGAACAAGGTGGTAGGCGTTTCGCAGGTCGAGTTTGGAAAAGATGGTAGATCCCTGAAGAGAGTCCATCCAGTGCATTAGCAACAATAGGCTTGGTGAGCTTAACAGTGGGGATAGTAAGCTTCACCACCTCAGGTCTAAAAAACTCTCATCAGCGCCAGAGTCAATAAGAGCTAAAAGTTCATGAGACTGACCTGTCATGATGGTGGCATGAAGCTTTGTGCGAGGACGAGGAGACAGGGGTGTTAAAGTTGGACTCGCTAGAATACTCCTCCCATCTAGTGAGTCCTCCTGTTTAACAGATGGTAGGGGCAAGCTGCGAGGCGGTGACCAGACGTTCCACAATACAGGCAGCACTGATTAGAGCGCCGACTCTGGCGTTCCTCAGGGTCCAACTGGGGACGTCCCAGTTGCATGGGTTCGACCTCTGGCACCCTCTCTAAAACAGCCTGTAGAGCAGTGGTTCCCAACCTGGGGTCCGGGCACCCCTTAGGGGGGCGGCAAAGATCACAGGGGGTGCGCAAGTCTTTCTCTGGTTTAAGGTAAAAAAAAATCAGCTTTTCTTGGACATAAAGGTTGGGAACCACTGCTGTAGAGACACCGCGTTCCAGCCACTCAACACTGCCAGTGTGCAAAACTCAATGGAATACTCCGCGACACTGCGCATCCCCTGACGGAGAGAAAGCAGGCTTGTGGAAGCGTCTTTTCCGTTAATAGGATGATCAAAAACCTTCCTGAGTTCATTGCAAAAAGAAACGTAGGTAGAGGCTGACGAGGCTTGCTTATCCCAAACAGCTGAAGCCCATTTAAGAGCGTCTCCCCTTAGCAACTCGATGACGTAAGCAATCTTGGCTTGATCAGAAGAATAGGAATGGGACTGCAGTTCAAAAACCAGATTGCGACGGGAGTCACGTGGTGAGGTACCAGGGAATGGCCACGCCGTAGCAGAGCTCCGAACTCCGTCAACCTAATACTGGTTTTAATCAACTTAATCTCTCCCAAACAGCACATTACTGGACGGTGGTAACTTCTTAAGTCACTAAACTTGATATAACTGTGAAGCATGTCCACGGGGTCCAAGAAGAAGAGTGTGCAAACTTGATTGCCTACAGTTACGGTGGGTGATGCCAATGTTAGCTCTGCAACAGCTAGTAATGCTAACGCTAACCAAGAAGAAACGTCAAAGAAAGACATAAGCGCTCTGTTTGACTAAAATGGGAGCTATTTTGAGTGGAGTTGCAGCAGATGTATCTTTTATTAAGTCTGACATGACGGAGTTAAAAAACGCTGTGGCCGTGACTCAAATACGGATGAGCGAGGCCGAGGGCCGCATCTCGGACGTGGAAGACAAGGTGAAGAGCATGGCTGAAGACAACAGCGAATGTGCTAAAAAGCTCAAGCAATTATGGGCTTGTGTTGACGACCAGGAAAATAGAAGTCGCAGGAAGAATATTCGGCTTTGGTGTGAAAGAAGGCATGGAAAGAGGTGGCAATATGAGTGATTTTGTGAAGAAGATACTCGCTGATGGCTTGGGACTGTGTGGAGACAAGTTTGAAATTGAAAGATGCCACCGTAGTTTGAGGCCTCGCCCGGACCCGGGACAGCCCCCTCGGATTATTCTTGTGAGATTTCTTCGTTACTCTGCACGACAGAAAGTTCTGGCAGCCGCAAAACAGAAGAAAGGTATAATATGCGAGAACTGTCGCATGTCATTTTATGAGGACATGACTGCCGAGCGCGCCGCGCAAAGGAAGATATTCTCCCCGGTAATGAAAACGCTGCGGCAGCATCAGGTGAAGCACGCACCACATGGATTGCACATCCAGCAACGCTACGATTTACATGGAAAGATGAGCGGAAGAGCTTTGACGATGTTGAGGATGCAGAGAAATTTGTACGTTATAACATTTAAGATGAAATGGAGTGATCGGTCAACAGGTTTAACTACACATATGGGTTAGGGTTACAAGTTCTTTCAGAAGACGGGGGCGGGATCGCTGGGGTATCGCTTGGACAGCCAGAGGAGCGGAGATCGCTGTCTGTGGGACCTACACGGACCTGAGATAACTTTAACTTTGCCTGGAGGGCATTTGCACTATCATGTTTGTTTTTAGGTCAGTGCCAGTTTTGTTTTTTGTTCGTTCCAGTAATGGTTTTCATAGTGAGGTAATCTTATTTACATTATGGTTCACACAAAGCTGTCAATATTTGTCTAATTGTTGTGGACTGGAAGATGCAGGGCTTATACATAACTTGTCATGGTGTAACAATGGGTAATATAGATGTTAATATTGTATCATGGAACATAAATGGGTGCAGCACGCCAGTCAAAAGGAAAAAAATACTGAGTTATCTTAAGTCTCATAATACTGATGTTGCATATATTCAAGAAACACACTTTGAAAATGAAAATGAAGCCTTGAAGTTAAAAAGGGATTGGGTTGGAGAAGTATTTCATAATTCAGTATCGAGTAAAAGCCGCGGTGTTATGATACTTATTAATAAAAGACTTAATTGTTTTATTACAACAATTTAAGGACGAAAATGGACGCTATTTATGTATCCAGGCACTCATTAATGGTGTTCGGGTCGTTTTATGCAACATTTATGCTCCAAACAGGGATGAACCTAATTTTATACATAAGGTTAATAAGATGTTGGGAAGCATGCAGGGACATGTTCTACTAGGTGGAGATTTTAATAATGTTTCGGATGAATATATTGAAAGGAGTGCCAATAATGTAACCCCAATCACTAAAACAGGTTTGGCATTAAGCTCTTTAAAAGAAGATGTTGGCTTAATGGACATTTGGAGACTTGTACACCCTTTGGAAAGGGAGTATACCTTTTATTCTCACCGCCACAAAACCTATTCCCGAATAGACTATTTTTTTATCTCTAATTCATGTGTTCACTTAATATCGAACTGTAAAATAGGTGTTATTGCTTTAACAGACCATGCACCTGTGGAACTACATATAAATTTAAAGGTTGAGAGAAACTGTAAAGGAAGATGGAGACTGAATTCAAACATATTGCAGGATGAACAATTTGTGTCAGTATTGAAGGAGGACATCAAATATTTTCTAGAGATAAATGTTGGGTCTACTAACAGGTTGGCTACAGTGTGGGATGCTTTGAAAGCGTTTGTTCGAGGTAAATGCATAGCTTTTAGCTAGTTGAAGTTAAAGAAAATAAGGCAAAGATCCAAACTCTGGAGGAACGTATAGGTACTTTGGAAATTGGATTATAGTAAATTTAAAGAGATTTGTCAGCTTAAGTTTAGTCTCCATGAAATTTATAACAAGAAGGCAGAGTATGCTCTTTTCCGGCTTAAAACGAATTTCTATGAGAATGGGGAAAAAACGGGAAGGTTATTGGCAAGACAATGTAAAAAAATAGATAATCAGAATGTAATTACTGCAATCAAAAAGGATGACACATTGGTTACATCTTCCTCAGATATTAACATGGATTTCAAAATGTTTTATCAAGACTTGTACACATCTGAGAACATGGTTAGTAAGGACCGGATGGATGCGTTTTTTGAAAAAATGTAGATACCAAAGATCTCACAAAATGATAAGGACAAATTGGAAACTCCTTTAACAGAGGTTGAAGTAAATAAGGCCATTGGTGCAATGAAATCTGGAAAGTCACCTGGGATAGATGGCTTTCCGGCTGAATTCTACCAAAAATTTACAGACATACTCTGCCCACTTTTGACTGAAGTATTTCATGAAGCGTTTGAATTTGGATCACTTCCTGAAAGTTTTAACCAGGCAGTGATATCTCTAATTCCAAAAGGCGACAAAGATTTAACTAAAATATTATCCAAAGTGTTAGCAACAAGGTTAGAGTTCGTACTGCCACAAATTATACATAAAGACCAGGTAGGTTTTATCAAAAACAGGTCTGCGTCCAATAACATGAGAAGATTATTGCATCTCTTATGGATGAATAGAAACAATGTAAATCCTGTGTTAGCTATATCTCTGGATGCCCAGAAAGCTTTCGACAGGGTAGAGTGGAGTTTTTTGTTTACCGCTCTGGCGAAATTTGGTCTGGGTGGAGAATTTAGCAGATGGATTAGAATCTTGTATTCGGGACCAAAGGCAGCTGTGTTTACAAATGGGGTACTTTCTCCTTTCTTTAATATTTCCAGATCAACCCGCCAAGGGTGCAGTTTAAGTCCACTGTTATTCACTATCTTTTTAGAGCCATTGGCTATTCAAATTAGAGAAAACTTGAGAATTAAGGGTGTATTTGCTGGGGGCAGGGAACACAATTTTTTTTTGTACGATGACATTTTGTTATTAAGTCAAGACCCCACTAACTCTATCACAACCTTACTTGAAGTCACTGATAATTATTCGTTGTGCTCTGGGTACAAAATTAATTGGCATAAGTCTGAGGCGATGCCAGTCTCACAAGCTTGCACGCATAGTTTATTAACTGGTTTAAATTTTAAGTGGTTGGATAAAGGAATGAAATATCTTGGAATTGAATTGAACACAAATATTGATGATATTATGATTGACAATATGGGAAAAATGCTCAACAAAATTAAGACTAACTTGGAGAAATGGAGCAAGTTAAATTTAACATTATGGGGGAAAGTAAACACAGTGAAAATGGTCGTAGCCCCTCTTATCAATTATATATATATATATATATACCAGAATGCTACCTATGTGCATACCACGGCCAATACTAATAAGTTACAATAAAATGATAAAACACTTTCTTTGGAATGGTGCACCTCGTATAAATATTAATCGGCTCTACCAGCCAAGAAAGGAAGGGGGGCTGGCCCTGCCCAATGTAGAACATTACAGTATTTCTTTTGAAATGTCTAGTCTGGTCAAACATTGGGCAGGGGAAATTAACCTGGACTGGATTTTAATAGAACGAGAGCTTGCCTCTCCGTTTACACCAATAGATATTTTATCACAAAAGTCAAATAAAGGGAATAAAATACAAAATCCTATTTTGAAATTTTCTAAAATGGTATGGTTGGAGGTACATAAAAAATACAAACTTTTAGTCAATACGCCTCCTTGTGGCATAACCCAAAAATTTAAATTAATAAACAGACTATTTACTGGGCACAATGGCTAAGGAAAGGTATTAGAACTATAGGTGATCTAGTGGAGGGAGACATATTTATGTCATATGATGATATCAAAAGGAAATTTAACTTGGAAGGTCGTGACCACCTTTGGAAGTATTTACAAATCAGAGACTGCTTGAAAGGAAGTGCTAAGTTGTTAAATGGGAAAAATCCTATAGAGACCTTTCTGCTACTACCTCCACTACTATGCAAAGCTTCAAAATGGTATAATATTTGCCCCTGGGTTAAAAACAATACAAGTAAAAGTCTGAAAGTCCTATGGGAAACAGATTTAGGATGTACAATGGATGATGATACATGGGATTCAATTCTGTCAAACAGTGGGTTGCACATTAGAGAAGCTAGAGGTAAGTTTAGTCAATACAAAATTCTTAATAGATATTATTATACTCCTTCTAGGCTTTATAAAATGGGTATTGGCAGGAACGATCTCTGTTGGAAATGTCAAATAGCTAAAGGTACTTTGATGCATGCCCTTTGGGAATGTCCGGTGATCTCTGTTTTTTGGAGCAGTGTTTTAAGTTACATGCATGGTTACCCTGTAATCTGCCCAAATCACCTAGACTATGTTTACTCGGAGACAAAAAAGAAGTGCCAATGTTAAATAAAAATACTTTTAGAGTGTTAAATACCGCTTGGGTAACATGATCCCGACTCATTTTGAAATTTTGGAAGAACTCTCATGCCCCAACACTTGTGGAAAGAAAGAATGACTGAGAATGCTGCGTGCGAAAAGATGCTGGGAAGACTACATTGTACGAATGAAACCATGAAGGAACAATGGGACAATTTCTGCACCTACCTGTCTACAATGTAATTTGAACATCCGCTGTTTTCAGAGATTTACATTGAACCTCACTGTTGTTGTGGTTTTTTTTGTTTTTTTGTTTTTTTTTCTCTCTTTTCTCTTTTTCTTTTTCTTTTTGTTGCTATCTCTTTGTTATAAAATAAAAACTCAATAAATATTTGAATTATAAAAAAAAAAAAAAAAAGATTGCACTGCAGCAAAAAAAGGCTCACAAAGTCCAAAATCACTATCCTACCTTTCGGGGGTAGGAACCATAGGTTCCCGGTCCAAATTAGCGACAACTGGTTGACTCACAACTGGTTCAGCGGGCAGACATTCTCCCACACTGCTTGATCCACGTCCGGCATTTCTCACCTTGGGTTTTGGGTTTCGGGAAGGGAAAAAATAACCACCACCCCGTCCAAACTTTTAGGATACCGGGTATCGGATTTGCGCAATCCATAGGCACAATGCTTCGCCGTGTTTCCCTCGCTCGTAAGCTTGACAGACCTCCCGCACCTAGTTATGGTTGCTAAGCAACGATTGGCCTGTGGCTGTTTTCAGGCATGGCTTAGCGAAGGGTTAATTAGCTTCTTCTTGAGCCACTACCTTGTTGCCTCTGCCGTGTTTTTTGGGTCATTGTCATGCTGGAATACCCATCCACGACCCATTTTCAATGCCCTGGCTGAGGGAAGAAGGTTTTCACCCAAGATTTGAAGGTACATGGCCCTGTCCATCGTCCCTTTGATGCAGTGAAGTTGTCCTTTCCCCTTAGCAGAAAAACAACCCCAAAGCATAATGTTTCCACCTCCATGTTTGATGGTGGGGATGGTGTTCTTGGGGTCATAGGCAGCATTCCTCTTCCTCCAAACACAGCGAGTTGAGTTGATGCCAAAGAGCTTGATATGGTCTCATCTGACCAAAACGTTTTCACCCAGTTCTCCTCTGAATCATTCAAATGTTCATTGGCAAACTTCAGGCAGGTCAGTACATGTGCTTTCTTGAGGAGGGGGACCTTGTAGGCGGTGCAGGATTTCAGCCCTTCACAGCGTAGTGTGGTACCAATTGTTTTCTTGGTGATTATGGTCCCAGCTGCCTTGAGATCATTGACAAGATCCTCCCGTGTAGTTATGGGCTGATTCTAGCTGCCTTGAGATCATTGACAAGATCCTTCCATGTAGTTATGGGCTGATTCCTCACCATTCTCATGATCATTGCAACTCCACGAGGTGAGATCTTGCATGGAGCCCCAGACCGAGGGAGATTGACAGTTCTTTTGTTTCTTCCATTTGCAAATAATCGCACCAATTGTAGCTTGGAGCTACACATAGCCTAGCAAGCAGCTCCTCCAAAGGAGACCCTTCAAATTCACAAAAATACCTTAAATTGAAATCGGACAAAAGTGTTAACTTTGTTAAAAACTTAGGGTAGCTATGATATACATGCCGTGATGAAATTAAAACTGTAATTAAAGCTGCAAGCAGCGTTGGATGGGCCCTCGCGCCTCTGCGCGCATTGGTGTTACAGGCGGACGTCGCTCCTTGCGACCGTGCATTTGCAGTCAGACATCGCAAATCGTCACCAATAAAAAGGAACTCCATGCTGAGTTCAGTGATACCTCACACAAGACTCTACGTCATACAGTTCATTAGCTGTGAAAAGGGGTGTGGCTAAAGCATAGGGGGTGGGCCAAACCATTACCAATGAAAACAGAACTCTATGCTGAGTTCAGTGATACCTCACACAAGACTCTACGTCATACAGTTCATTAGTTGTTAAAGGGGGCGTGGCTTAAGCATATGGGGCGGGTCAAACCATCACCAATTATAAAGGAAGTCTCTGCTGAGTTCAATGATACCTCACACAAGGGTATAGCTTAAACGGTTCAAATGTTATGAAAGGGGGCGTGGCTTAAGCATAGGGGGCGGGCAAAACCATCACCAATGAAGAAAGAACTCTCTGCTGAGTTCAATGACACCTCACACAAGACTCTACCTTAAATGGTTCAAATGTTATGAAAGGGGGCCTGAGTAAGTGGGCGTGGCCATATTATAGGGGGCGGCTCAGTATCACATGTAGACCACACATTCTGAGTTTCATGCAAATTGGATGATGTTTGTCATATAAGGCGCATTTCATGTTGCCAGCAGGGGGCGCTATGACCAAAAGTCAATTTTGGCCTGGACCCTTGTCAATCCTGAGAAATTTTGGGCAGATACGACAACCTACACTCAAGTTACAACAACTTCTTTGTTCATCGCTAAACACTCAAAATGGCCGCCATGCCACGCCCACACCGTCTGAGGAAAAGTTTTTCTTTTAACAACTTTTCATCTTTAACGTCTTAAGATGGCACAGACCGAGTTTGAAGTTGATCGGATGAAATCTCTAGGAGGAGTTCGTTAAAGTACAACATGTGGATATGGCCAAAATTGCACTAATTTCGAACTTTGAAATCAAAATGGCGGACTTCCTGTTGGGTTTAGGGTATGGCTCTAATGAGGTTTTTTGTACGTCTTGACATGTTACGCCAAGTTTCGTGAGTCTACGTTAAAAGCACTGCAGGGGCTCAATTTTTTTTACTTTCTAGGGGGCGCTAGCGAGCCATTTTTGTGCAGCTATTCGTGAAACCCTTAAATTAAATTTTCACCAGACTTGATGCGACCGCCAAATTTGGTGAGTTTTTGAATATGTTAAGCCCCTCAAAAAGGCAATTAATTTGACGGGAAAAAGAATAGAATAGAAACAATAATTCCTTCCGTTTCAATAGGGCCTTCGGCGCTCGGGCCCTAATAATTCCTTCAGTTTCAATAGGGCCTTCGCCGCTGTCGGCGCTCGGGCCCTAATGACAGCAACATAACCAATCACACTATGACAGACTCTCCACTTAGCACCAACTGCAATGTTTAATTGCACGGTTGATTTTGGATTGGAAAAGTGGGAGAAAACAGTTACATTTGTCCACTCTGAAGGTTGTAGAAACTTTGTCAGGTGGGTTAAGAAGTTTTTTTATTGTAGAAAACCAGGGGAGCACACATAACAAAACGTAACGGTAGGAGGTAAACATCAGTAAATACTGAGAAGTGTGAGCTGCAAGGTCTGTGATACATTGCCAAAAGGGCAAAACAAATACGTTGATTATAGCGCCTCCTAATGGCCGATCTTTGCCAAATTTGGTACAAATCCTCAGAGCGGCATGCCGAACGAGCAACACATCTACAGTTCTATAAGTTCTATATATTTGGAGTCATCCAGTGCAAAAATAAACATATTGAACATTATAACTCATAAAGGACAAACTATTAACATTTCTTACACACAGTGTATCAATCTTGGATGTAACAGTATGGATTAATTTCACAAAGACCCGAAAAACTCTGGACTTCTAGGCTGGATGCAAAACCTGTAAAAAAAAAGGGCTAGGAAGACAAAGAAAACACCAGCTAGTTGGGTCATCTGTAGCAGTTCCGTGACCGTGGAGAGGAAAGGTTTGTTTCTCACTGGATTTGTCATCTATGAAGGTTAAAAAAAGAAATTAGCCGGGGTGCCCCTCTCAAAAATGTGGGGAAATTTTTTGGGAGCCCTATATCCAAAATGGCTGCCGTCAGCCTAGCTGGAAATTAACTTTTTAATGGTTTTGTGAGACTTTTTTATACGAGAAAAACAACTATATTAAGCTCAAATAGGGGCCGTTTCACAAAAATGTATGGCCATTTGCAAATTTGGTAAGACGTGTCGGACTTTAGGAGCTCCACACAGTCTGACGAGAAAGTGGCAGCCTGCTGGGCTCCATAGCCAGGGCAACGTCAGCCTTTGTGGATTACTACACTACCGACTATTACAGTTATGAACGTGAGGGGTCTTGTAAGGAGGAGCAGCTAGCTAGCTATATGTCCCATTCAATACAATGGGAAAGGGTCACGGCTAGCTAGCTACACTTTCTGCATAACTATAGTATATTTACAGTTTGAATTTCGTCACGGCACTTATATTACAGGTTCCCCAAGGTCTTATAAAGCTAACAGTTGTGTCCGATTTCAATTTAAGGCATTTTTGTGAATGTCAGGGGTCTTGTTATGAGGAGCAGCTAGCTAGCTAGCTATAGTACAGGCCAAAAGTTTGGACACACCTTCTCATTCAAGTGCGTCGCACAAAGACACGGCGGCTGGAACCAAAGATCTCAAATTTGGACTCATCAGACCAAAGCACAGATTTCCACTGGTCTAATGTCCATTCCTTGTGTTTCTTGGCCCAAACAAATCTCTTCTGCTTGTTGCCTCTCCTTAGCAGTGGTTTCCTAGCAGCTACATGACCATGAAGGCCTGATTCATGTCTCCTCTTAACAGTTGTCCTAGATGTGTCTGCTGCTAGAACTCTGTGTGGCATTCATCTGGTCTCTAATCTGAGCTGCTGTTAACTTGCGATTTCTGAGGCTGATGACTCGGATGAACTTATCCTCAGCAGCAGAGGTGACTCTTGGTCTTCCTTTCCTGGGGCGGTCCTCGTGAGCCAGTTTCGTTGTAGCGCTTGATGGTTTTTGCGACTGCACTTGGGGACACATTTAAGGTTTTCGCAATTTTTCGGATTGACTGACCATCATTTGTTAAAGTAATGATGGCCACTCGTTTCTCTTTACTTAGCTGATTGGTTCATTGCCATAATATGAATTCTAACAGTTGTCCAATAGGGCTGTCGGCTGTGTATCAACCTGACTTCTGCACAACACAACTGATGGTCCCAACCCCATTAATAAGGGAACAAGTCCACTAATTAACCCTGACAAGGCACACCTGTGAAGTGAAAACCATTTCAGGTGACTACTTCATGAAGCTCATTGAGAGAACACCAAGGGTTTGCAGCGATGTCAAAAAAGCAAAGGCTACTTTGAGGAATCCACAAAGGCTGACGTTGCCCTGGGTATGGAGCCCAGCAGGCTGCCGCTTTCTCGTCAGACTGTGTGGGGCTCCTAAAGTCCGACACTTCTTACCAAATTTGCAATTAGCTATCAATTTTTGTGAAACGGCCCATATTTGAGCTTAATATCTAGTTGATTTCTCGCATAAAAAAGTCTCAGAAGTGAATTTGGTAATGAAACATTGCAGTGGCTGGAATATGAGACCTGCGGTCTCATCTCTAATGTGTGTGTATGGCGATGCGCTCAACCAATCAGCGGGGAGATTACCTAAATATTCATGAGCATACCATATTTGGAAGAAAAGCTCTTGTTACAAATAGAGCCAAAACACAGGCATGCATAAGGGCCAATAAAATATCAACCAGGCCATTTTCAGCCCAACCAATGTTACATACCCGATTAGGAGACCTTAAGGAAGAGTGTGAAATACCCTATATAATCATTCTATCAACCATGTAAGGTCTTAAGATGGCACAGACCGAATTTGAAGTTGAGCGGATGAAATCTACGACATGTGGAAATGGCCAAAATTGCACTAATTTCAAACTTTGAAATCTAAATGGCGGAGTTCCTGTTGGGTTTAGGGTATGGCTCCAATGAAGCTTTTTGTACATCCTGACATGTTACATATGTGCACCAAGTTTCGTGAGTCTACGTTAAACACACTGCAGGGGCTCCATTTTGTTTAACTTTGTAGGGGGCGCTAGTGAGCCATTTTTGCGCACCTATTCCCTGAAACCCTTAAAATACGTACATTTTCACCAGACTTAATGAGACCGCCAATTTTGGTGAGTTTTTGAATATGTTAAGCCCCTAAAAAAGGCGATAAATTTGCAGAAAATAATAATACTTCCTTCAGTTTCAATAGGGCCTTCGCCGCTGTTGGCGCTCGGGCCCTAATAATCTCCTCTCTTTCTTTGGTTCCAACCCAGACATCTGATGACATATGTGTATGTTTTAATGTTTGCTGTCCATAACTGCACTCAGTATGAGCAGAGCTTTCATTTGAGCCTAATATTAAGGCTCTTTGACGATTTTGAAAAAAATGACATTTAAAGAGCCAAAAATCGGCGGCCATCTTGAATTTGAAGGTCAAAAATAGGTCAAATCAATAAATCTTTATCATTTATGAATTTCTTGATCCCAAATAGACTCAGAAACCATATATTATGCAGTACTGTGGGCAAAACCATTAAAAAGTTAATTTCCAGCTAGGCTGACGGCAGCCATTTTGGATATAGGGCTCCCAAAAAGTTTCCCCACATTTTTGAGAGGGGCACCCCGGCTAATTTCTTTCTTTAACCTTCATAGATGACAAATCCAGTGAGAAACAAACCTTTCCTCTCCACGGTCACGGAAGTGCTATAGATGACCCAACTAAGCAGAAAGGGGCAACTGTTAGTTTTTAGCTCCAAAAGACCCTACATTTCGACTATTTATAATTATGAAGTTGTAAAGTTCTTATTCAGAAGTGCCGTTTGGCGTTGCATACAACATGCTCGACCTCAGAAGGGGTTAAAAGGCCCAAACTGTTATATGTTGACTATAGCGCCCCCTAATGGCCGATCTTTGCCAAATTTGGTACAGAGCCTCAGAGTGGCATGCCGAACGAGCATCACAAGTTTCGTGTTGATTGCTTTTACTGTTGCAGAGATATTGGAATTGGAGTTATTGGCCAAAAAAAAATAAACGTTGCTTATAGCGCCCCCTAAAGGCCGATCTTCGCCAAATTTGGTACAGAGCATCGTATTGGGCTGTTGAATAAGGATCTTAAGTTTTTGCTGATAACATTTAATTTGGCCAAGATTTTATATGATATGTGTGTGGTAGCTAGCTAGGAAAATTTGTTTGGTCGTCAAATGCGCATACTTTAACATAACAAAATTCTTTGCACAACTTTTGGACATGGCTATCTGGAGGTGCTATCTACAAGGTTTTGTGCAGTTCGGTCGCACGGCCTAGGACGAGTTCGAAAAAGTTGGTTTTGCGCATTGCGCGATAGTGCGGAAAAACTTTTAAGTGGAAATGGCCGTGACCTATATTATGTGATTCAGCTTTATTCAAAGAACACGTGGATGTAAGAATTTATAATGTGCGATATGTAATGTGGGAGTTAAAAACAAAAAAACATTATAGCACCACCTAGTGGTCCACATGTGTAATATTTGGTAGGTGTGGCCCATGGCCCATTGTCCATCTACCCTGTAAATTTAAAGTTGTTCACATTAGTGTAAGTGGTAAATTTGGACATGGGTCCTATAGGCCACGCCCACTTTGATCCCTCAGTACCCCACTCTATGGTTGGCCTCAGGATTGGCCCAAGATGGTACCCATCACATTTTATATAAATCAGATGATCCGTTCATGAGATATAAACTTTTTGTACTTGTAGCACCCCCTAGTGACCAATTTTCGTAAAATGTATGGGGGACCTCCAGAGGGTCATGGCAAAAAGAATCTAAAGTTTGGCGTTGATAGCATTTATTTTGGCTGAGATATGGCAAAGTTGGTGTTTTCGTAGTTAGTTACACAAATTAATTTGTGCGTTATATGCGCAATGTTTATTGTATAAAAATTATTTTTAAAACTTTTTGTCAGGTCAATCTGGAGATGCTACGGTCCAAGTTTCGTGCAGATTGGTTGCACGGTCTAGGAGGAGTTCAAAAAAGTAGTTTTTTGATAAATCACGATTTTTCACGCATAAAAGTCTAGGCGGAAATGGGCGTGGCCTATATTACGTGAGTCAGTTGGATCCAGTGAACGTGTAGATGTATAGTTTTTGACTGTCGGAAGTACGGTGTGGGAGTTTTAGGGCCAAACACGTTTTTTCTGCTATACAATAGGGTTCCCACGCTCCGTTGGCAATGTGAACCGCGTTGCCTTGCAACACGCGGTTCCCATGCCCCCTCGGGCTTGGACCCCTAATTAAAGCTGCAAGCAGCAATGGATGGGCCATGGCGCCTCTGTGCGCGTCACGGTTACTGGCGGACGCCGCTCCTTGCAACCGTGCATCTGCGCCGCACTCAGACACCGCAAATAGTCACCAATGAAAAGGGAACTCCCCACTGAGCTCAATGATACCTCACTCAAGACAGAGTGACTGAGAAATTTTGGGCAGATACGACAACGTACACTCAAGTTACAACAACTTCTTTGTTCATCGCTAAACACTCAAAATGTCCGCCACACCCACACCGTTTGACAAAAAGTTTTTCTTTTAATAACTCTTTATCCTGCTGGAGCTGCTCCCCCCGCGACCCGACACCGGATAAGCGGACGAAGATGGATGGATGGATGGAACTCTTTGTCTTTAAGGTGTTGAGATGGTACAGACCAAGTTTGAAGTCAGTCGGATGAAATCTCTAGGAGGAATTCGTTAAAGTATAGCACCTTGACTCGGACTTCCTGTCAAGCATCAATGTACATCGGGAGAAAATGGAGGAGCAATAAAGGGTAAAAAAATGTTCACGAGGAATTTGTCCATAAGTATCAAGTTAAGTAGAGAGCGATCAGGCTAACAGTTAGCCGTTAGCCGCTAGCTAACTGTTACTGAACTGTTAACTAGAATGACAAATCATTAGCGTGTCTACTTAGACATAATGTATGTATAGTATAGATACAGGATATAGACTACCTTACTAAAGCATTATAGTCTACTTTTAATGAAGCATTATGGTAAACATTTGTTCTGTCTTTGGTTGTCCAAGTGAACGTCTTGTGTGTAGCGACAATAATGTTAGCCGAATGCTATCATCATCAGTTAACATTTTCCTCTGGCAATGGTTGTATTTATGTGTTTTCGTGTCAGTGTCAAATGTAGTAGACGGGCAGGTTTTTGTGAGGGCTAGATGCTACTGTTAAGAAATCTCTAAATAACGTGTTCTTCGATTTCTGGAGGAAGGAGGAGAGGGCTGTGGTCGAATTGAAAGTTAAGCAAAAGGTTTAATGAAAACGACAAGACCAAACACAATCAACATAAAACACTGCAGCTGACAGTGGACTGATCTCATGCTTCTCCTTGTGGAGTCACAGAAGAACAGTCATGTGACATGACAAACAATACGCTGTAAACATCGGACTTCAACGTGCTTCCCCTGTCGGGGTCACAGATTGAAGTGCCGACCTCACCTCATTTTCCGAATTATATTCCTGTGGAATTGTGGGTCTCTGATTAAAGACACACCTCTGATTTTAAGTTTACCCCAGGTCACAGACAAAGGTCGTTTCACATGGTAGTGCCGATTCTGTCAAATCACGCCTGGCCCTGCAGGGAGTGGCTCCCCAAAACCAAAAACAATAGTTACCTTTCCTGTGGGGACAATGAGTCTTCTTCATATGCTAAATGTCAGACATGACCTGATTAATTCTTTAGAAGCTAGGTTTTAGGTGAGACACTCAAATGCTGTATTAGTGTACTTGATTAAATTTAGCTGCAGGCCCCATTAAACAGTGTTTTCAAAACATGAGCCGGGTTTTAACTTTTTAACTTCAACAATCCCTCATTTTTCACACCTTTGGTGTGAAAACACTATGAATGTTAATGAAAACAATGTCGTTACATAAACAT
>NC_041331.1:9648756-9698756 GCF_004354835.1 Perca flavescens
TCTATTTCAAATCACCGGAAGTCCTACAAGTCAGAGGACAAGAAATTGTGAATAGATAAGAGGTAGATAAAGTATACTGAAACAAACAAACTTCACAGGTTGCAGAGAAAAATTATTAAAAATGGTACGACTTGTACCATTCTGCTCTTATAGACCAACTGTCCATTAGCATCTCTAATGTTTAGGTGAAGATAAGAATTCTAAAAATACTTAATATTTAAACTTAGTGTTTTGGGTTTGTTCAATCTATGGCATAAAAATATGGATTTACCTTCATTCATAAAAACACTTAGCAATTTTCGACACTGGATTGGTCTGAGGTATTTCTCCATATCCTTCTCTTTTACCAAAACAAGGTCTGCCCTGCTTTCCACACCAAGCTCTTCAAACCCATCCAGCAAGGAATTCAGGGTTTCAACAGGGAGGCCCGGTAAAACTGATGAGACCGCTTCTTTTATGGCTTGGCGATCCATTACCTACAAGACCATAGAATGACAAACATACAGTTAGTAACAAAATTATTCATACTCCTGGCAAATATTGATTTTAATGTTGATTTTCTCTTGAACGGTCTGAATTCTATCTGAATTTCATTCATGACTACAAAATAAGTGAATTTGACCAGAGTAGAGACACCATTGTTTTTGCATCACGTATAATAAAAAGGGGGAGCCCCAAGAAGAATCAACAGGGTCTTATCAATTACCATTTGTTTGCATTTGGCTGGATAGTGAAGCAAATCTACTTGCATAGTAATTGTTTATTAAAAGTTTGGTCTGGTGGTCAGCAGAAATGACAGCACCTATGAACTTCAAACAGCCGAACAAAGCTTACAACAATTATAGAACAGCAGAGACAGAATAGACATGCATATTGCATGATGGGACTGAAAATTAAATAAACAAATTAGAACTAGGCTATAATGTTGTTTGAATGTATATGTGTTCAGTTGGTTTGAACAAACAGCAGCAAGAAATACAGTCTTTTACTGCTATGTGGCAACAGGCTATCAATTTCCTTTGAATAAGTAAAGTTTGACCAATATGCCGCCACAGCCTATGCTACTCATAACCAAGTCCAGTAGGTTAAGTTTTAAAACAGGCTATTCTTAGAAAAATGTATTCAAAAACACTCAGTACAGGCACGGAGATGGTAGAGAAGAGGTAACGCTGATTTTGATCAATTCATGCTGTCATGGTGTATTGAAGTTTTTATTATGCAACATTAGTTTCAAATGTGATTTAGTAACTTAGATTTCTGAGTAACCTAGACACACAGCAACACAGGTTTAGATAAATTATAGAATTAGGCTAAAACAGAATAGAATGCAGCATTGTTGCTCCTTGGGGTATCAAGGCAGTGGCAAACTTTCACACGTGGTTTGCCAAATTGATGATATATTACGTGGTTTCAAAAACACCACCAATCGCCTCGCCAAATTATTTTCACCTAAAAGCTTCCTTACCTTCCACCTTCACTAGTCACAACCGTCCGGTCTGCTCTTGTCACCTGCCTGTTTAAAGTGCCTCTGGAAAAGAATGGTGGAGAGCAATTAGTAACAGGTCAAATACTTTGTAAGCTGGAAGAGGATAGTAGTCAAGCAAATCCTCATGCTTGATGCAAACATAATCCTCTTTGGCTACTCCTAGTTCACAGTAGATGCCCACGTCTCTCAACTTAACAAAAGTATGTTTCTTTGTCACAAAATAAACAGAGTCATGGTGAACAATGACCAAGTTAATTTTTCCAAAGTAAAGTTCTTCATCACTGTTCCCAAGTAAAACGAACATGCCTTTTCTGTACACAGTGCCTTTCACTGTGACACTGTTACAAGCCACTGATGACTCTGACTCAAAGTTAAAACTGGCTACAGATGCCCTGATCATGTCATTGTAATCGTTTACATAAAACTCTGTACCCCTTTCTACTTTTATAGCTGGAGGAACAGGTTTCCTGAACTCAAGTAGGCTTGCAGAAGTTGATGTCTCTCTGCCAGCGTTCTGCAAAGATTTTTGAAGTTGTGTAATTTTCTGGCACACTGCTTGAAATATGTGTGTTTGCTCTCAAACCTTAGAGTCCACAGGCGGATAAGTGGGCCAAAGTGTATGATAAGCTCTGGATAATGGCACAAATAATGGTGTTTGGGCTTCAGGGAATGATCAGGGAATAACCTTTTTCTGAAGTAGATGTACTGTTCGATGATGACTTTTAGATATCCTACTTGGCCAGCTGTAATGGTTGGTGCACAGACAAGTTCCACTATCTCTCTCAGTTGCAATATGAGCTGCCATACCTCATTGTCACAAGCATCTTTAATCCTGTCACCCACCAAGATAGGTAGCAATCTAAGAAAGCTCCAGTTTTGAACTGCATGCCCACTTAATCTCTCACTGCCAGGAGAGAGGTCTGCCGGTTTGTCTCTGCCATCATTTCCTTGATATTTGAACTGATTCTTACACCGATTTAACTGCAAGTAAGTGAAATGCTTCTCCTTAACTAAATGACCAATGAACAAAGCAAGGTCATATGACACAACACCCTCAAACAAGTCATGACCTAGGCATGGTGGGAGGCCAGGATGGCAGACATGAAAATGAGCAAGCTGGTTAAAAGGTGAGTCAGACTTGATACCACATACAGAGTCTGTACCAGTAGTCTTTAAATCTTGTATATGACTTTGGTAGGACTGTACTGTTCTTGTGGTACCACACAACTGTGGTTCATTCATAAATGTAAATCTGTCTATGTCACAGTAGCGACAGAAATGCTTAGCCCTACTGAAATTTTCCACAAAGCCCCCAACAGAATGTGATCCTAAATTGTCTCCTGCCAACGCAACCAAAGAGCCTCTGACAACGCTGCCATCACCGATCACAATACCACTCTCTTCCAGGACTTTGAGGTCCTTCAACAATGACTCAAAAACTTTGTTCATCCCAAAGTATTTAAAGTCCTGCTCCCTACATAGTAGGACAAGTTGCGTTTGATCAATAGTGGATCTATTGTGCGGCAAAATGTCAGTCAGGGTTGAGTAAACAGCTAACACTTTGTGTTTCTTTTCCCTGAACCAAGAGGGTTCACAACCTCAAATGCATCTTGGTATAGTATTAAACCAACCGATGAAGGCTCAGCTGTCAACAATCGATTACTCTGAATTCCTTCTCCATCCCTAACATCATGATAGACATTATCAGCACTGGGTTGCAAACGTGTCAAAGCGTACTGCTCTTGAAAAGACTCACTTTTGAAAAGTGCAGCCAATGTTTCCCTTATAGGTACATACTGGGCAAAGCACTCTTTGTCGTTTTCATCATTTCCCAAAAATAAAGGCACAGGATCAACGTGGTTGAAACCCGTTTAAAAAGCCTCCTTCCTCTTTACATCTGTGCTCAGAGCACCCCTGTTATAAAGCCTGAGTAGATCCCCTTTGTTTAGTTCTTCAATTATGTTGCTTATTGTGGCCTCAGGAATTCCATGTACCTTTAATGTTTTACTCAGAATGTTAAGTGAATGTAAGAGACCAATTTCATGGGCATTTTGGAAGTCGTCAATTATTGTTTGAATGGTACTCGCTGGTAACAATAGCTTAGCTTGTAATTTCAAGTAAAGAAGTGTAAGGTTGTGTAAAAAGAGGGCATCATCCACAGCAAATGGCACTTCTAGCTCATGTTGTTCCTCTGAAATGTCTGAACATGACTGACCAGGCTCAGGCTGACCCAAAGGCTCTGTGGGAACAGACTTTTCTAGTACCGAATCATCTAGATCCTCTACACCTCCACTTGTATGCTTCCTGGAAACATGTGAGGCAAAACTGGAAGCAATTGTAAAGCTGCAGTTGCAGCCTCTAAATGGGCATTTGATTTCCAACCCTTCTTGTAAATGTGCCTTCAAATGCTTTACAAGGGAAGTTATAGTGCCACACTTGAATGCACAGGGCTGAGACACACACTTTAAGAGTGTGCCAGTTGGCTTGAAATGCCACTGGGAAGATCCTGTAGCTTTGTGGTCTCTATACATATGAGTTTTTAAAACAATCACTTTGCTGTACATACAAGTACAGTCAGGAACACCACACTGATACGGATAATTGGGAGTGTTACTGTGCAGCTTTGTGTGGTGAATAAACTGACTAACAGTCTCAGACACATGCTCACACAAACTAAATTTACAGTGAAACATTGTTCACAAAATGGCGGGGGAAAGGATTTAAATGAACTGGCTAGCAGGAGTATGAAACATGCTGAGCGAAAAAAAAAAAAAAAAAAGCGCGAAAAAAAAAAAAATAACGGCAGAAAAAAACGGAGGGAAAAGCGAGGATTTTGGTAGATAAGTAGATAATGTCTGATAAAACGAGAAAAAGGGACTGGTATCCGGTAAAATTATATTTAACGTTACAAGTACACTGAACGGACAAGGGGCAACCTGCTATTTCACCACAATGAGGGAGTCTGAGAACGGTGGAGGTCTGCTAACTAGCTAACGTTGTAGCTAGCTAGCTAACGTTATAGCTAGCTAGCTAGCTAGCTAGTAAGCTAGCTATATATATAGCCCTCCGTTGCTCAAGTCCAGGGGGACTGTCAGTATGTCGTCCTGGATAAAAGTGTCAGCTTAATAAATAAATATATGACTGAGCCTGAAAATGTGGTGACAGAGTCTGATAGCTAGCTAGCTAACCAGCATGAAAGTCAATCCACTAACGTTAAAAGTTAAACCAAAAAGCAAAGAATTCTTCAGAATACCTATTAAAAGCACCGTGAATTACAATCTAACATATAACTCTATTGCCTTCTTTTACTTCTTGACTTTTTGCCTTCAACTTGACGTACCTCGTATCTGGTCGTGTATCTCTCCTGATCGTCTTTGACGTCTGTGACAAAATCCAGAATCCAGTGAGTTTGGCTTCTGACGAAATTGCCCCACAATGCAGTGCGTTTCAAGTGCAATTCAAATTTCACAATAAGATGCTGTACTGTGATAGAGAACATACAGTCTTACATTTATTTCACAGTAAAAGTCTGAATACAATATTTTATTGTGAAATAATACTGTTAAATATTGTGAAATCACTGTAATAACTAACAGTGTGGGTTCCTGTAGACACTCTGCTGGGCTTGAAGTTGAAGTGTGAACCTGGTTCCTTGTGATGCGTCTCTCCCACTCCACTGCAGCGCTGGTGTCCAGCAGCACCTTGCATGAATCTGTCCTGGATTCCTTGATCTCCTCGATCAGATGTAGTCATCAGGCTGAATGGCTTTATCAGCAGGAATCTGGAGGCTGCTTTCATCTGTGAATAAAATGGCTTTGACACACTGACTTTTTGCAAAAGTCATATTAGTGTTTTCATTTCAGGCAATGTCTAGGGGTGAAAACAATGAAGAAGAAAAAATGTGATAGTTTGTCCTTGATTTGTCCATTAATTTCTCATGGAAGGAGAAATGTTTCCTTTGTCATCTGTGTTTTCCAAAGTCCTTAAGACAATGGGCAAAAAGCTTTAGTCCATAACATAATAAATGATCCCAAAAAGTCATGAGTCCATTGTAAACATACAGTACAGATAATCAATTACAAAAACACAAAAAATAAAAACTTCACAATTTTCTTTCTCAAATGGGAGAATGTGGGCTGCGTGATTAATCTTTTACTATTACTTAAAACATTTTTGACAAACTTGGTCAGCAAATTGCTATTTTTTGAGCAAATCAATTTCTATACATGTCCTGTGTCATTCTTTTGTGCCACATTTAATACCCTGAGAAGAAGATTTGCATAGCACTCTGTGTGGCCAGCACAGAGGCTTTACAAATCCTCTGATCTCCCCCCATTTTTATTTATTTTTTAACAAAATATTTACAACTAGGGAATAAAAATAAAAAAAATAAAAAAACCATAAAGAAATATCAATGCAATTACTACTACCTTGACTCTCTCAACCCTATGATTTCAGAGACATCATCAGAAACATGAAAAAGAATAAAAACTAACAAAACAAAATAGTGGAAAAGATTAGCTACAGTAAGATCAGAATGCATAAAAATATAATGAATTTATCTTCATGTGCCTGTTATTTATCATTTTTATTGAAAATGAAACCAATTTTTAGGCAAAATGCCCAAAATGCCAAATATGCATTTACTAAATTATCCATTGAAAACCCCCTAAGACTCTTAAATTCTTTTTGTGACAATTTTAGCTAGTGTTAAATTGCTTAAAGTAGCTCAATTTATTTCTCCATACTGCTAAATTTATCACCACTCCCCATTGAACTCTCTTCCCAGGTAGAATGGGGGATTCACATTGGTGAGAGTGTAAATTCAAACAAAGGCACCTTTTGTCTTGGTTTTGTGTGAAATAAAAGAATGTGTGAAAAAATGCAAACAGCTGCTGTTTTGACTTGCATTGGGCTTATCAATCACTCAGACACAATTCTACTCAATGCAAAAACCAAAAAATTACAGATGATTCAAAATAAAATGCACTTATCTCAACTACCTGGAACATTGGAACAACAAACATTAATTCACAAAGACTGAGTAAATTTACATGCAATCTGTCTGCTTGTGTTAAAATGACGTGTGAAAACCCCCCTGTTTCTTCTAAATGGTCCTCCATTAACACAGGATACTGATACTGTAAGAGTTTGTTTGTTGGAAGAATAACTAAAACTTAGTCAAGGAACAGAAAAATGGATTTAAAGTTAAACAAGACTAAAACTGTAAGGTATTATTCATTTCTGTCCCTATAGAACAACACTAAACATGAACAAAAAATAATCAAATGAAACCAATCCTTTCCAATATTCAACATTTTAGCAGGCAGCTTTGCCCCCTCAAAACACATTTTCATACATTTTTAACTGCTTAGCACATTTTCATACATTCACTGAGAAACTCCATTCAAACTTTAAAACGTTCCACATCCTTCATACGTTCAGGGTCGGTGCCCAACTCTTCCAAAGGCATTCATACCGATTAATCCATTTCCACTTTTTTTCCACAAAATTCAAACCAATCATCCAATCAAAAATATACTGTACTGCATTCACACTGCAATCTCCTCAGAAGATAGATCTGTTGTGTGTAGCGGGAGGATGAGGACCCAAATGCAGAGAGAGGCAGGCAGGCAGGCAGGAGATGGTGGAACTCAGGGTTTTAATTTAATCGTAACAAAAAGCGGCAGCACAAAGACTGGAAAACTTACAAACAAACTGATGGGCAAAACTCAGGCAGGAGTAAAGTGGCGCAGGAACAAACATAAGGCACAGGACGGAAACACAAGGGCATGGTCACAAACTAGACGGGCACGGACACAAAACGATCGGACACAAGACAAGGGGAACACAGAGGCTAAATACATGAGGTGATGGGTAAATCAGAAACAGGTGAGACAACAGGTGAAGCACATCAGGGCGGGGCAGGACAATCAACCAAGGCGGGAAACAGAAAGCAAAGCTAGACATGACAAGACAGAAGACCAGAATATCAAAATAAAACAGGAAGCAGGACAAAGACAAAACATGACGTAACCTCAATGCAGACAACACTAAACACCAGCGATAACAGAGACGACAGGAACACAATGCAGAATAACAAAAATGGGAAACAAACATAAAACACAACACGGTCAAAACAGGGTAAACAGAAAACATACAAAACAGGAACAGAAATGTCCAAAACCACAACAAGATCTACCTAATGATCGTTCTGCCACCCAGAGGATGGAATCCTCAATGCTATCAATTCAACACATCTTATTTACAGTTTATCAAAACACACCTTCGCAAGTTGCTGCCGCTGACTCAAATTCAAACACAATTCTATTTTCAAAAAAATATATATTTACAGTAGCCTTTATACAACCCTATATTTAATTGATTCCTATCTTTAACCTCACAGAGAATTATTTCTCTATCGCCGGCTCTATTCGGACTTTTTAACACTATGGCCACACTTCTTGTGACTTCACAAGGAAAATGATTTTTCCTGTCGCCGGCTCTATTCGGACTTTTTAACACTATGGCCACACTTCTTGTGACCTCACAGAGACTAGGTCCTCTGTCGCCGGCTTTATCGGACTTTTTAACATAAAAATTTTACAGGATTCTAAACCTGGCCACTTAAAAAAGTGGACTTCTAGTGCACTTAACCATGGATCCTCTTTGCGGGCTTTTAAGCTTTACACAACCACACTGCGCTTACAATTTCAAAACATCTTATTTACAATTTTTCACAAAACACACACAGCGCGCGCGAGTCGCTGCCGCAGACTCAAATCCCAACACCACAATTCTTTTAAAATGTATTTACAGTAGGCCTTTCTTTACAATTCCTAAGTGTTTTCACACAATTCGACTATACCTATTATTAAATTGATTTTCCTATTTCCATACTGTGGTCACGAGAAAAAACTGGGGGGTCTTCCACTGACGCCTTTCTTCCGCCGCCGCGAAAGTAGCTTCGCCAGGGCCTACGTCCCCACAACTGTTAAAGTTAGCTTTGAAAAAGTCTTAATCTTTCCTCCGTGCCTTCACAGAAACTAATTTTCTGTCGCCGCCCTCGCGGTCTTTCTATTTAAAATTTATCAGTCTAACTCGGCCCCTGTTAGGGACTTTTAAAAATTCTAAATGGAGTAACAAGGTCTGCTTTTTCAAGAACTCATAAATTCAAAATGTATAACTTACAGGTTTCACTAAGTCGACTTTTTCACAAACTCATAAATTCAACATTTATACAAGTAAAACCAGGTCAACTCATGCACTTTAAAATCTACACATGTACCCATCTATCAGAGTATAACTCTGACTTTTTTCAAAATTTAACAGGCGTAACAAGGTCTGCTTTTTTAAGAACTCATAAATTAAATAATGTATACAGGTTTGCTAGGTCGACTTTTTCACGATCTCATAAACTCAAAATTTATACAAGCTTAACCAGGTCGACTTTTTCACGATCTCATACATTTTAAAATGTATACATGCACCCTGGTCGTCTTTTTCACGAACTTTTCTAATTCACGCGGCTCAAATCCTTGGGTCTCTCGCCCCGGTCGGCAATTGAGATATCTATTCCATGGACCTTCTTCAGGCTTTTAAGCTTAACACACACAATACAAATAACAACAAACAATGCTTTTGACTTATCGTTCTCAACGTGTTCTCAATTGGGCATTACTTTATCATTACTTTTTCAGATTTTAATAGACTTACCAGTTGATGCTGTTGAATTTTCACATCTAAAACGTTTCCTATGTAAGCTTTGCAGCGTTTTGATAAAACAGGTTTTCTGCTCACCTTTCAGTTGTCTGGGCCCATGTGAAAATTCAGCAAGTCACCATGATCCGTCCTTCAATTTACCTTTTTCCTTTTTTCCTCCAAAAATCCACGTCAGGGGTCACCATCTGTTAAGAAATCTCTAAATAACGTGTTCTTCGATTTCTGGAGGAAGGAGGAGAGGGCTGTGGTCGAATTGAAAGTTAAGCAAAAGGTTTAATGAAACTGCATGAAAACGACAAGACCAAACACAATCAACATAAAACATAAAACACTGCAGCTGACAGTGGACTGATCTCATGCTTCTCCTTGCGGAGTCACAGAAGAACAGTCATGTGACATGACAAACAATACGCTGTAAACAGCGGACTTCAACGTGCTTCCCCTGTCGGGGTCACAGATTGAAGTGCCGACCTCACCTCATTTTCCAAATTATATTCCTGTGGAATTGTGGGTCTCTGATTAAAGACACACCTCTGATTTTAAGTTTACCCCAGGTCACAGACAAAGGTCCAGAAACAATAGTTACCTTTCCTGTGGGGACAATGAGTCTTCTTCATATGCTAAATGTCAGACATGACCTGATTAATTCTTTAGAAGCTAGGTTTTAGGTGAGACACTCAAATGCTGTATTAGTGTACTTGATTAAATTTAGCTGCAGGCCCCATTAAACATTGTTTTCAAAACATGAGCCAGGTTTTAACTTTTTAACTTCAACACTACCCATCTCAGAGGCAAAACGAGGAGCCTCACAAACTAGAGGTGTGACCACTGAGTACATAAGTTCACTGTTCTTATGGTGGCGCTTCATACTGCCGATGCAGTACTGTTCACTCGCTGCAGTTGCAGCTCTTTCTGTTGAGTTTCTGCACAGCTACAAGTATATAAACGTTCTCACACACACTCTCTTCTGGCTGGCCACAGGAGTACTGTGTTTTATATTGTTTTGATTAAAGGATTAAAGGTGATTTCCAGCATAAGTCTGGAAATCTAACTTAATTATGTGCAGGAGCTTTGACTCCGCTATTTCTCTTCCATCTCATTCCATAAATTATAAATGTCTACTACTATTTCAACTCTTTCCATAAACTGTTACTTCCGTTTACCGCTGATAGTGATGTATGGTTATAAACAGTGATGTCATGTACACCATTCTTATTAGTATTTCCCTGTTTTTGTTGTTTTGTTTGTTTGTTTTTGTTGTGTATAGATATCACTTGCCGCTGTCAATTGAGTCTGATGGCCTTTTCCTGCAGCTGCGTAGCTGGAAGAGGTTTCTGCAACCACATTATGGCCGTCCTATATCAGACAGCACATTATTTGCAGCTTGGCGAGAAGGCTGTTCCTCCACCTTTGGCCTGCACAAGTGATTTACGGAAATGGCATAGACCAAGAACACAGGTGGGTGTAAGATAAGGTTGTTTATTTAGCCTACTCTTTCTCACATGACTTAAGGATGGATGATTCAAATACTGCTACACACACACACACACACACACACACACACACACACACACACACACACACACAGCGATTCAGAATTTTAGGGAATCCATCCAGAACCTGTGAGTGATGTGGTGGTGCGAAAGCCAACAACAGTAGGCAAGAGTGGTCTTAGGTCCACATTGTACCAGGCATACTCAGGTCAGGTGACAACTTATGTCCATTTTACTTTTACTATGTAATCAAAATGTTGAATTAAATGGTTGGCTTACTGTATATTTTCTTTCTTTAGGACTATTTCCTGACCCTGATTTGATGGCTGCTGTTGCCAAGCTGCGCGAGGTGCAACCCCAGCCTCTCATTGCCCTTGTGTTAGATGGCTTGTCTGAGATAGAGCTGACTCCATCCAAATTTGGCCCTGTTCCACGTGGATCATACCATTGTCCACCTCCACTGGAAACATCTAGTGAACTTATCCTGCACCACTTGGCTCCTGAATTCCCAGCTCTTCCTCTTCCTTTGGATCAGCGTACTTTCTCTAACCTGGACTTTGTTTCAACATTGCACCAGCAACTGCACCTACAGTCGTTGCAAGTGTCACCACAAATGTCCAGTGAAATTAAGAAGGGAACCAGGCAGCAGTCCAAATGTCCTGCGTGGGCGCAGTTACGTCAACCACAGTTAACTGCCAGTTGCTTTCGAGAGGCCTGCTCTTCCTGGGAGGGAAATGCGGATCCAGAGGCTGCAGCAAAGGCCTTGCTGGCCAAATGATAAGAGGCTCCAGAAAGCAAACTGCTGCAATGATACAAGGTCTGCAAATGGAGTCAGAAGTCCTGACCAGTTATGCTGAAATAATACAAGTTAATGTGATGTCTGTTGGATTTGTTATTCCCCCAGAAGCACCACATCTTGGGGCTAGTCCAGATGGTAGGGTCTATGACCCTTCAGAGTCACCGCCGTTTGGACTTGTAGAAGTGAAGAGCACCACAAAACATGATTGAGGCGTGTGACCATCACCTGGGTCAATTACCTCTTCTTCATTTTGGGGACGCTTCCTCTTTGGGTGAGTCGGGAGAAGGTGAAGTCCATCATGCCAGGAAAATTCAAGAAATTCTGTCCTAATGTCCGTGTGATACTGGACTGCACTGAGATTGCTGTAGCTGTAGCCTCTTCACTGACACTGCAATCAGAAATGTTCTCCCACTACAAAAACAGGACAACCTTGAAGGGACTGATCAAAGTCGCTCCCCACGGTTTGGTGACTTTCTTCTCGCCGCTGTACACTGGAAGCATCTCTGACAAGGAGTTAACAAAGATCAGCGGAATCCTTCCTTTACTTGAGTCAGGTGATGAAGTGATGGCTGACAAAGGATTTATCATTGAAGATCTCCTTTCTGGTGTTGGGGCAAAACTCATCATTCCACCCTTCAAGCGTTCAGCCCAATTTACAAGAAAGGATACTGAGAAAACACAAGCCATAGCACATCTCAGGATAGTGGTCGACAGTGATGCCACGTAACGCGTTAGTTGTAAGCGTTACTCTAATCTGACCACTTTTTTCAGTAATGAGTAATCTAACGCGTTACTATTTCCAAACAAGTAATCAGATTAAAGTTACTTATCCAAGTCACTGTGCGTTACTATTTTTGTCATTTTCCTTAGTAAAAATATAGATTTTTGCTTTCTTCTTGCATCTCGGGGAGTGAAATCACGTATGGGACAAGTCACGTTTTCAGCATGTGGACAGTTCATGTGTACCACGCAGCGACACAAACGTAAACAACAATGGAGGGAGGAGAGATGCACGTTTTCTAGCTGGAAATACAGTCACTATTTTGAGTTTGTGTCAGCTAAAGATGGCAATATTAAGGTTCGTTGTACACTTTGTGCTGGTGGCGACAAAGTGCTATCTAGCTACAAAAACACTACGTCAAATTTGAAGAAACATTTGGAGTCGCAGCACTGCAGTCAAACTTACAGAGCAAGTCCCAGCAGGTGGTGCGAAGCAGAGAGCAGGAGGTCCCCCACCACCCAAACAACAAAAACTGGACTTCGGTGCAAAACAAGTAAATGGGGGAGAGTTGAAGAAGTTGGTCGGGCAGTAGGCCTATGTTGTAGCGGAAATGCTGCCCTTAATCACGGTTGACTCGCTCTCTTTCGTGCCATAATAAACCATATCCCTACTACTGGCAATGCCGAGCTGCCTCACAGTAAACCGGTTGTCATTTTTATGTTGAGGCTGTAGGGGTGTTGTCGGCAGTTGCTGAATGTAACTAATAAAGTAACTTGTAATCTAACTTTGTTACTTTTAAAATCAAGTAATCTGTAAAGTAACTCAATTACTTTTAAAATCAAGTAATCTGTAAAAGATTACTTTTTTTTTTCTTTTCAAAGTAACTGTGGCAACACTGGTGGTCGAAAGGGTAATAGGCAGCATTAAGTCCAATCACATCTGGGACTCACCTGAACCTCTCACTCTGATGGGCACTGTCAGCCAACTGTTGTGTTATGGTGAATTTTCAAGGACCTTTGTCTTTTGAAGAAGACTGAGATCTGGATAGTATATTGCATGTGATTTTGCATACTTATCTTGTTTTGGGTTTGCTCTCTATTTGTCATTGGTGTGTGTATATATATATACAGTACAGGCCAAAAGTTTGGACACACCTTCTCATTCAATGCGTTTCCTTTTTATTTTCATGACTATTTACATTGTAGATTCTCACTGAATGGGTTAATGTTTATTGTACGCTGTCCCTGTTTCTTTAAATAAATAAACTAAACTAAACTGAAGGCATCAAAACTATGAATGAACACATATGGAATTATGTACTTAACAAAAAAGTGTGAAATAACTGAAAACATGTCCTTATATTTTAGATTACTCCCTTTGCTTTTTATTAAAAAGGGAAAAAATTTCACTAATTAACCCATACAAAGCACACCTGTGATGTGAAAACCATTTCAGGTGACTACCTCATGAAGCTCATTGAGAGAACACCAAGGGTTTGCGGCGCTATCAAAAAAAGCAAAGGGTGGCTACTTTGAAGAATCTAAAATATAAGACATGTTTTCAGTTATTTCGCACTTTTTTGTGAAGTACATAATTCCATATGTGTTCATTCATAGTTTTGATGCCTTCAGTGAGAATCTACAATGTAAATAGTCATGAAAATAAAGAAACACATTGAATGAGAAGGTGTGTCCAAACTTTTGGCCTGTACTGTATATGTAAATAACTTCCTCTTTGTCACTTCCTTTGTGGTTTTTGGTTAGACACATACCATATACCACATACCTGGGAAGGGATCCATCACTGAAAAGCACTAAAACCCTAATTCAAGTCTTCATAGTACTGGATCGCCATAGAAACCCTACCAACACACTTTTTGGTACTGCTTTTCTTTTCTTAGCACTTTTCAGATGTTGTCTATTTTGTTAAATGTATTTCTATGAAGCTAAATGTATTATATTGTATTTTCTTCTTTTATCCCCTCTTAAATATGTAAGATGTCCTTGTAGATCTATAAAGGCATCCGCCAAAAAATAAAATGTATTATTATAATTATTATTAAATATTGTAACATCACACTTTGAATTTTCTCTGCTGTAAGTGGAACAGTATAATTTTGGGCCTTGTGTACCAGGAGCAACTGATTAATTTATGGGTGAGGCTATTTGCACCCCTGGTACAATTAGCAGTGTATGCTATTTGCACCCCTGGTACAATTAGAAGTGTATGCTATTTGTACCCTGGTGCAATTAGAAGTGCTATTCGTACCCTGGTGAAATTAGAAATGAATGCTATTCGTACCCTGGTGCAATTAGAAATTAATGCTATTAGTACCCCGCCGGTGCACACAGCAATGTGTTCTATTAATACCCTATCTGGTACAAATATCAATGTATGCTATTTGCACCCCTGTGCATTTACAGTACCTTGGCATATATTTACAGACAGTTATCCATACTACTCATGTATTACACCTTTTTGGAATATTATCGCCCTGACATTCTTACCCTAACCATAACCAATCCCACTCCTCTTGCCTAAACCTAACCAACCCAACCAGAGCAGGCATATTTATGAGTATTCCCCTACCACCCTGCAAAAAAAAACTTGCGCAATTGCATGCAAATTATCCAATCCAAATTTTAAAAAATAAGATCACCACACAAGGGAATCAAACTCCAAACTCCCATACCAAAGGTAAGCGTACTAACCATAGACATAATATAGAGTAGACGCCGCATTGGCTGCTGGGCGCAAGAAATGCGGCCGCCATCTTGGACCGGTCGTACTCCTAGTTGCGTAGCAACCGGTAGCAACAGAAGAAACAAGATGCCAGAGCATTGTGCATCGTACTCCTGCTCAAATCGGCGGACTATTGAAAACAGGGCTTGGGGGATTACTTTTCACAAGTAAGATTTAACATTACCGTACTGTTGTTTGTATTTTGTGAATATAATATTACCAGAGCGTTGGTAAGGAGCAAGGATTTTTGATATTACTGTACTGAAATCGTAGCCAGCTAGCTAGGCTATGTTTACTGCACCGGCCGGTGTTCACCCGGCTATAACTGAGACTTAATCAGTCATATTCCATAACACTGACTTAGATTACAACGGACACAAGAATGCAATTGTAGAAATAAAACAAATAGTACTGGTATAACATCGGCCATCGAATTTTAAACAAGCGGCACAGACTGTATTATTGGTGTTGGGCAGTCGCTACGTGTAGCTTAGCTAGTAACTTAGTATTTTGGTGGTAGATTCACTATTTCCTGAATCAAGTAACTTTTTAGTAGCTTATAACTCCTTTATTTATCAAGTATCTTGGCCACACAAGCTACACTTTTCTTGTCATGTGAAATTAGCGCAACTTAAAGTAGCTTCCTATGTAGTGAACCAGCCTAGTGCTGTGTTTGGGTTACTTAGCTTGCTACATGTGACTGGGTGGTAGCTTCTGTGTAGTGAAGCTTTATTCATGGCAGAGTAACCGATAGCTTAGCTCATTACAATTTCCAAGCAGCTTGCCCAACACTGTGTATTATTCACATGTAATTCACCCTAACAAAAGTAAGATACCTCTCATGTCTCATACCCACTTCACTTACTTAAAATAAAGGCAGCAGAACATCTGACAGTAGAATGGTTTGCAATCAAGCTTATTCACAATTTCAGCAACTTTGGTTAATTATCAACAGATAATCAAAATAGGAGTTTTGTTGAAGAAATGTTCTAAGAAATGTGAAGGAAGAAATAAGCTTGACCTCCTTTGTGAATTGTTTTTGTGTAGACTTTCCCAAATCTTCTGTTTTCATTTTGAAGGTTTCCCAAGAATAAAGATGTGAGGAAGAAGTGGGAAGTGGCTATGAGGAGGGAAGGATTTACTGCCACTTGTTCCTCAGTGCTTTGCAGTCACCATTTCAAGGAAGAAGATTTTGATAGGACGGGTCAGATTGTTCGACTCCGAGATGGTGTTATTCCATCCGTCTTCAGCTTCCCAGTTCACCTCCAAAGAGTAGGTGTATCATCATAAGGCTCTTAGCATTCATAAATGTAAATATTCTATTATCAATCACAGGGCAGGGTGAGATGCTTATCCCTTTATATATATTGTATTATGTATTATGCTTCTCTATTTTAGTTGGAAAAGGGCAGGGCTACGTCTACCTCCAGAAGAGCTGAAGAAAGCCTGTCCGTGGCCTCTCAGGATTCCCAAGAAATGTCAACCTCACACCCACAACCTCAGGCTAATGATGTGAATATTTCTACTTTTAACATCATATTATAATGATCCTGCTCTTTTTTGCTGCCACTCATATTAAACACACTCACAAATAAACCCATACACGCACAATTGAAGACATTGAACATGCATTCTTGCCGCACACACACACACACACACACACACACACACACACACACACACACACACACACACACACACACACACACACACTCACTCACACACACACATGGTGCTGGCAGTGGCTTTGACAGGTGATGCCTATAACAAAGAATGTGAGTCATAAACTAGTGGTGTCAAAGTGATGTTTGTGAAGTGAAACATTACTCAAACCATGTTCATCCCTCTTTCTACTAGGATCATGGCTATGCCTTGCCTGCGTCTCCTACCGCTCTTAAGACCAGACTCAATGAGGCCTTGGCAAGAGTGGAAAGTCTGGAGCAAGACAAGAAGAATGCCATGGCCAGAGAAAAGAGGGCACAGACCACAGTAAAGAGTCTTTTGGGGGATTTGAGGGAAAAGAACCTCATTAATGAAGAGCTCCAAGAGAAGCTTGAATTCTACTCCGGTAAGACAAAATTAGCACTTTGAAATTCATGTACATGTTGTTCTTACTCTCTTTACTAAACTCCTTAATCTGAAGGGGACTTATTCATTTTAAATCATAACATTTCAGATCTTCAGATAGACCTCATGGCAAAGCAGTGTCATGAGTACACAAAGGACTATAGAGAGTTTGCGCTCACGCTCCATCTACATGGTCCAAAGGCATACAAATACCTCCGAGAGACTCAACATTTTCCCCTCCCACATCCACATACATTACAAAGGTAGGCTTAATGTTGTCCGATTGAATTTTTGGAAATTACTGATGCAAACAAATAGCTTAAATAGTTTCTTCTCAATTGTTTTACAGGTGGTTGCGTTCGGTGGATGCCAAGCCTAGTCTGAACAAGATGATGCTGGATATGCTGGAGAGAAGATGCCAAGCAGTGTGTTTCACTCATGTTGGATGCCATGTCCCTCAGAAAACATGTGCAATATAATCCACATACCCAGTCAATGTCTGGTTTTGTAGACATGGGTGATGGAATCAGTGAGACTGATTTTGCTACTGAGGCTCTTGTGTTCATGGTGGTTGGCCTACAAGGACATTGGAAGGCTCCCATAGCTTACTTCCTGACTAAGTCTCTCTCTCCATAAACACAAAGGGTCCTTCTCAGTCATGCTTTGGAGGAATTGCATGCACGGGGCATGCCTCCAATGTCAGCATGTGCAACCAACTTGGGTGTGAGCTGAAGGGAGACCCACGAGAGCTGCTTCAAACCAGTTTCTCGCATCCAGTGACTGGCAAGAAAGTTTTTGTAATGATGGACGGTGGTCACATGCTCAAGTTGGCACGTAATATGTTGCAGGTAAATTATGATCGTTGTAGACCTATTTATACAAGTTATGCCTCTGCTGCTAAAAGTTACATCTAAATATTGTTGTCTCTCCATTTGCACAATTATGGCTGGACATGATGATCAACATTTTGCTGTTTGTACTTGTTTGAGCAGTGACTGATTCTTACTCTGCAGGCATACAGTTCAATTGCAACGACCACTGGACAGATCAATTGGAAGTACATCAATCATCTCAATGACGTGCAAAAAAAAGATGGACTTCATGCTGCCAATAAAATTATAGACAAACATGTCTACTTTGAGAACCACAAGATGAGGGTGTCCCTGGCTGCACAGACACTGAGTCGCTCCGTGTCAGTGGCTCTCCGCGCAATGAGGGATCTTGGGTACTTTCAGTTTAAGGACTGTGAGGCAACGGCAGAATTCATTGAGGTAATACAATTAGTGATTATAGAACCAAGTAACTTTTTTTTTTTTTTTTATAATTCATTGGAGTGGTAAATCTCTGTGAAATTTGCTGTAGTACAAAGCATACCTATGGAAAGAAGGAAGTCAAGCAAATACTAATACTTGCATGTTTACTTGTTGAGCAGTTTAGAAATATGTACTGTGTTCTCTGTATATTTTGAATAGATGAGTATTGATTTCAACTATCTGATACCTAATGAAACCCTGTAATGATAGTGATTTTAGATGCTGATATTTCTTTATAGATTATTGACGGGCTCTTCAATACAATGAATGGACGCAATCCTCGTGCCAAAGGATTCAAAGCTCCCTTGGGTGCTCTGAATTGGATGGAGAGGAAAGCATTTTTGTCAAGAGCCAGGGAGTACTTGCTCACTTTGGTGACAAAAGATGGAACACCCCTTCACCGATCTAAGAGGTCTATTATATTAGTGCTTGTTAAGTTCATGACATGAGTTCAACGATACTCTGTTCCCCCTATGCATCGAGTTCCTAAGATGCTGCGTTCTGTTATGCATCGAGTTCCTAAGATGCTGCGTTCTGTTATGCATCGAGTTCCTAAGATGCTGCGTTCTGTTATGCATCGAGTTCCTAAGATGCTCCTAAGTTTTGTTTATGTCTGAATTATCTTGTAATCAGTGTGTTTTTCAGGTCCTAGATGCTATCTTGTCCTATGTCCTATGATGTTATCTTGTTTAAATGTTTTTCAATATGCAGTTTTGTTTTTGTTGGAATTATCTTGTATTCAGTGTGTTTCAGGTCCTAGATGTTTCTAAATGGTATGTATTACACAACATCAAGTACATGTAGGTGTCAAAATGGTAGGTATTGGTAGGTATTGCATGTGTTCCCAAGTTCTCCCAGTTCTGCAATTACATTGTTCCAAGTTATTGTTCCATTGTTTACAAGTATACTGTATAAGTTAAACAAGACACTGATCCCATTCCTAAAAACATGGATGCAAACTAATTATCTATCCGCCCTGGTAGCTGTTTACCATTTTCATTCTCTGTGAGTTTGCACCCCTGTGATAGGCACTCAAGAATGGGTGATTACACATTACCGATGGATGTGATGGAAAATTTACTTTACTGCTTTGAATGAACAAAATCACATGGTGCTTTCTTGGGCTGTCTTGTTTCGCCGTGATCAGAGTAATAAAACTTTTTTTCTTTTGCAGGTACTTGTCGGTCATCGGATTTGTCATCAATATTGACACGTTGATGCTGATGATTCCTGAACTGCTTCAAGTTCAGCGGTATGTGCTCACCTACAGATTCAGCCAGGATCACTTGGAGGTCCTATTTAATTCAATCAGAGCGTCAGGTGGGATTGGTGTTCTTTTAATTACAATAAATGCTGAAAATATACCTAATGAATATCTTTGTTATCGCTTGTGAGTAATGTATGTATTGTGTGCCTGTTTTCCATACAAGGCGGCTGGAATAACAATCCATCGGCACGCCAGTTCCAGGCCATCTTCCGCCGTCTGATGGTTCGGTGTGGTGTCTCACCTGGTGAGACGGGCAATGTGGCAGCCTAAGATAACACTGTGTCCCTGTCTGCTGTGGAGATGTCCTCTCCTGAAACTGCTGAAGAACACCCATCTCCTTTCGCCAACATTTCGGCCCTTGTGTGTGACCACAGTTATCTCCCCACTCGGTTTGGTGGTCTGGTGGAAAATGCTCTGGTCTACATAGCAGGGTTTGTAGTCCGGCAGATTCTACGAAAGCTGTCCTGTGATGTGTGCCGTGCCAGCTTGGTCAGAGATGCTGTACCATCTTCATTTGACAAGAGCAACCACCTTCTAACCCTGAAAAACAACGGCGGTCTTGTGATTCCATCACAAGGCACAGTGAAGGTTTGATTTTATTATCTTTTTTTTTTTATCTTTTAATCTTTGTATATTAAGGTTGCTTTGTTCTTATTTTCTCTGTTCTGTAAAGTGTCTTTGAGCACTGTGTAAAGCGCTATATAAATATGATGTATTGTTTTATTATTGTTATTATTATAAGGTGCTGAGAGCTGCAGAGAAGGTGATCCGCCAAGCTTCAACAATACAAGCTCCTAAGGTGTCGACAGTCACACACATCGTCTGGGAGGAAATTGCAACGGAAGACATTTTTTTTGCTTGGGGAACACATTGAGGAGACACAGTTTGGCATTGACAACCACCATTCAGACCTGTTGTCATTGGTTGTGGCCGTGTTTCTAAAAATAAGGCTGCACCACATTGTCAAACTCACCTCTGTGGAACTGCAGAAAGGGAACACAAGAAAGAAGCTCTGCAAAACAGTCCTCTTTCAGGGGTTTTAGTGTGCGTGTGTGTGTGTGTGTGTGTGTGTGTGTGTGTGTGTGTGTGTGTGTGTGTGTGTGTGTGTGTGTGTGTGTGTGTGTGTGTGTGTGTGTGTGTGTGTGCGTGTGTGTGTGCGCGTGTGTGTGTGTGTGCGTGCGCCAGGATTTGATTGAGGTTTTGAAACTTGTATAACTAACTTATGTTGTCAATTAATTGTAGCGTTGACCGGCATGAAATCTGCCAGGTGCCGGTCATGGCCAGGCACGGGAAAACCGGCCAATTCCGGTCATCGGCCGGTCTATCGGTGCATCTCTAATCTGTACCTTTAACCTTACTCATCACACTAGTATCTTTAAGTCATAAATGTCATCAGTCCGACAAGATTAACTCTGGCAGTGAAAGCATTAGCAATGGCTTAAAACTGCCTGGAAACAGTGGAAGACACAGAGTCTGTCACATTATACTGTATGTGAATACTGCTGTAAGTGTTGGGTCTGTAAATACCTCTGTTTGTTTGTGTTTCATGAACTCTAGCCTCATGGTGTGTGTGTGTCTCCAGGTATCAAAATTTTGCTCTCCTTTGCCTCACACTGGGTTTGTGAGATTGTGTATAGTGAAGTTTATCTGTACGTTATTTCTTTGTGTTTGTTATTGTCTTTTATCTTATCTCTTTCGCTCGGGTTCTGTAAAGCACTTTGTAACTGTATTTTGAAAATTGCTACATAAATTAAGTTTGCAGACTTTTCAAGGGAGTTAGTAAATGTAAATGTGCACTTTTCATTTCATCCTGCTATTTTAAACACAGTACTGGTACGCGTGCGTGCGTGTGTTAGGGGTGCATGATATATCGACTTAATATCGTTACTGCAATATATCGAAAGTTGCAATAAATATGCAATATTTAGTTTATTTTGTGGAGCAATGTGTCTCGTCCGTTGGCTGTGTGGCTTAGTTGTGTTACATTTAGAGCCCACTTCAAAGGCTATAATGATCATCATTTCATTAGCCAGTTACCGGGCCACTTGTTAGTACATGTCAGTGCACGGGTCCACTACGTGACAAACCCTATGGAGAGTACCATGTGTGTGTATATTTCAACAGAGTGACACTGTAAGTAAAGAAATTGATAGACAACAAAACGGAACAAATTAGAAAAGTGAAATAAAAGTTTTGTCCTGTTCTCTTTATATATTTGTTATACTGTACAACCACTAGAACATGTCCTGTTCTCTTTATATATTTGTTATACTGTACAACCACTAGAACATGTCCTGTTCTCTTTATTTATTTATTTATTTATTTTATACTGTACAACCACTAGAACATGTCTTGTCCTGTTCTCTTTATGTATTTATTTATTTGTTTTATACTGTACAACCACTAGAACATGTCCTGTCCTGTAATCTTTATTTATTTATTTATTTATTTTATACTGTACAACCACTAGAACATGTCCTGTCCTGTTCTCTTTATTTATTTATTTATTTTATACTGTACAACCACTAGAACATGTCCTGTTCTCTTTATTTATTTATTTATTTTATACTGTACAACCACTAGAACATGTCCTGTTCTGTAGACGTGGTCCTTATTTATTTATTCATGTTGTACGAGTCCAATATGACAGTCGGTTGATATAAACCTTGTGTTGTAAGAAAAGTTGTTTAATTTGTTATGAATTTATTTTGTAATTTTACATTGTTGAAAAATATCAAAATTCATATCGATCACATTTTGTCAATATTGTACAACCCGTGTGTGTGTGTGTGTGTGTGTGTGTGTGTGTGTTGGGAGGGGGGCTGCTAACTGTCAAGGGCTGGGAGGAGATGGATGCAGAAGAACGTGGTAGAACAGTGTGTGTGTGTGTGTGTGTGTGTGTGTGTGTGTGTGTGTGTGACAGAGAGACAAAAAAAAGTTTCAAGTAGACTCTAATATAATATAATCATATATTGTTTGTTCAACCTATTAAAATATCTGACTTTACTGCCACTATCTGTTTCTGCTTTTCTATCATATTTATAGCGTGTGATTTGTAAAATACCTATCATAGCCTACATCACATATAGGGTGACCAGACGTCCCTGGTTTCAGGGGACAGTCGCCGTTTTTGATTGCCTGTCCCTGGCTAAATACAGAAAAAAACTACATCTGTCCCCGTTTTGTTTTTGAAGACACAACATATGTTGTGCCTACTGGCTCTGACGAGCCGTGGGGCCGCCATCTTGGACCGGTCACCCGCTCCACTCATTGAAAAATTAGGTTTTTCAATCAGATAGTCAAACTGGATCCTCGTTTTTCTCCCTTTTCAGGGATTATGTTCCCAGTTTTGATCTCGGACGTCTGGTCACTTAATATCATACATCAAAATATTATATTAGCTACTGTTAAGCCCACTATGAATATTAAAATACGCCGAACCATGTGTCCTGTATCATAGGTACACGTATGACCTTTACAGCAAAAAAAACACGAGAAAATCAGTTCGGTATTCAGTGAGGTATGATTAATTAAATGCGCTGACAACTCATTACACCTGCCAAACAGATTACACTGAGTGGAGCGGGTGACCGGTCCAAGATGGCGGCCCCACGGCTCGTCAGAGCCAGTAGGCAGTAGCGTTTGATGCGGCGTCTACTCTATATTATGTCTATGGTACTAACCACTCACCTAACAGTTCTTTCAGGAAGTTGAACAACTGTTTATTACTTGGTTTCCTCCAAGGGGGTAAGCTTCGCTTCATAACTCGAGCCATCATGGCGCCATTTTGTTGTTAACTGGCCATCACCTCCTGTTAGCATTCCGCTGACCGCCATTTTTTTTTTACGTCACTTGACTGCAAATAACTTTACATCTGAAGCGTTTAAAGACTCTATTTGTCCGTTGTTTAGTTCCAAAGAAACACGACAATGTATAAAAGGCTCCATTAACTTGTACCTCACGTTATGGCTCCGTAGCAGACATTTTTGTAAAAATAGGCTAACGATTGTGTCATAACCAAGTGACTTACTGTCGCATAGTAGAGGAATTACCGTATAGTACAGGAGAAGCTCGCAGGCAGTTTCGACTTACATGAGATGTTTAGGTTTAATTACTAATGTTAACTAGCATGTTAGTGATCAATAATTAGCCTGTGCCCATGTTATCTCCTTACATACACCTACAATCTCTGTATCTGTAAGATTGGGAATGATTGAGATTTCTCTTGGCACAGCTACCAGAAGACTTACAACTTTCAGACACGTTGCTCACGTCACATTCTCTCAGTTGGAGGCTGCGCAGTAAAGCTGGCCATCACCGGAAAAGTGCTTCTAATAGCCTTCACTGGTCTCCGTCCAGAGCAACGGTGTCTATTGGTCCATTATATACTGTCTATGGTTTCCTCAAGCCTCGGTTGCTAGGTAACCATACTGTATACAAAAAATAGATACTAACTAACAAACTAACGGTTGTATGCTTTCACTGAAGACAGAAAGCGCAACTGTAGTATCCATTTTCCGCTAGAAATTCAATTGTTATAAACTTTAGAGACAAAACTTCCCTAATATGCCAGTTTCTGCGGTCATGGAAGATGAACGTCCGCCATGATTTCGGTGCACGCGAGCAACGTTTTTGTTGTCGTTACGTCACAGGGTGTAAATAGCTCAGCTGTGTGGCCGAGGCTATTCGTACTGGGGGGCGATATTACGAATCCCACTATGGCCACGCCAAGACCCGCCCTTCAATAGCGTTCACACACTACTATTGGCCAGGCGTCCATGCTTACATGTACAGGTCCTATCCCCTGACCAATCCCCTAACCCTAACCCTAACCACTCGAGGTGAAATGCCTAACCCCAACCAATCGAGCTGCTTCGTAGGGCGGGTCTTGGCGTCGCCATAGTGGGATTCGTAATTTTGCTACCGGGGGTGCAAATAGACACTCCGTTAATTTATTGACATTAAAAGCCATTAAGTAAATAAAACTAATTTATTGCAATTCATTTACATTTTACTGTATCAGTAAGGCAAGTAGGAGCATGAGTGAGGCAATGTGATAATAACTTAATTAACTGATTAATAAATTCATAAATAAATTAACTATACAGGTTAATTCATGAACATGTTAAATAAAATTAATAAATAAAATAAATATACATGAAAATGTTAAATGTAGAATGAGTAAATGCAACTGATTTAATAAAAAATCATTCCCATTACAGCAAATATTTTATGCCTGAAACTTCACATGCATAAGTGTCCAGGCCTGGAGACATCACGTCCATAATGATTTATGATTATAGAGCCACCTGCTGGAAACAAGAAGTCAGCCTTATGTGACGATTTACATGAAATGTTAATTGTGTGGTTTACACATACATAATATATAGCAACATAGCGTATAATTAGTCAGTGTGAGTTCTCTAGCGCCACATAGTGGACAGAGGAAGTGTAACCGGCATCCCGCTAGTACCTGACGTCCTGGGAGGGGCGAGGGCCTGTTCATTGCTGCTTGCAGCTTTAATTAGGGGTCCAAGCCCGAGTCTGGAAGAAACGGCGTGTAGCAATAGCTACGCCGTTCGCACAGCAGGGCTGTGGAACCCTATTGTTTTTCTAAGGATTTTTTTATTAGGGGTCCAAGCCCGAGTCTGGAAGAAACGGCGTGTAGCAATAGCTACGCCGTTCGCACAGCAGGGCTGTGGAACCCTATTGTTTTTCTAAGGATTATTATTATTCTTCTTCTCCGCCTAAAACTCCGACTGCAGCCTAAACCGTACATAGTGGGGAGTTGCCATTTTCAGGACTGGTCCAAAACCCCGCAAGGACCTCAGGCGCAAAAATTGACCCATTTCCACCACTAGGTGGCGCTACAGCAGAAAAAACGCGTTTGGCCCTATAACTCCCACACCGTACACCCGACATTCAAAAACTATACATCTACGCGTTCCCTGGATCCAACTGAATCACGTGATATAGGCCACGCCCATTTCCGCCTGGACTTTTATGCCTTTAAAATCGCGATTTATCAAAAACCTACTTTTTCGAACTCCTCCGAGACCGTGCGACCGATCTGCACGAAACTTGGACCGTGGCATCTCCAGACTGGCCTGACTAAAAGTTATGGAAAGAAATTTGATACGATAAAAATTGCGCATATAACGCACAAACAAATTTGCGTAGCTAACTATGAAAACACCAACTTTTCCATATCTCAGCCAAAATGAAAGCTATCAACCCCAAACTTTAGATTATTCTTTCCCATGCCCCTCTGGAGGGACCCCATGCGTTTTACGAAAATTGGTTACTAGGGGGCGCTACAACTACAAAAAGTTTATATCTCATGAACGGCTCATCCGATTTATACGGAATTTGATGCGTACCATCTGTGGCCAATCTTGAGGCCATCCCTAGAATGGAGTACCGAGGGGTCACAGTGGGCGTGGCCTATGGGACCCAATGTGACCCAACTCTAGATTCACCACTTACGCTAAAGTGAACAACTTCAAATTTACAGGGTAGATGGACAATGGGCCGTGGATCACACCTACCAAAAATTACACATGTGGACCACTAGGTGGCGCTGTAATGGTTTTTTGTCATTAACTCCCACAATACACATCACACATTAGAAATTCTTACATCCACGTGTTCCTTGAATCAAGCTGAATTGCCTGATATAGGCCCCGCCCATTTCCGCGCAAACGTTTTTTCGCAGTATCGCGCAACGTGCAAAACAAACTTTCGCAAACTCGTCCTAGGCCGTTCGACCGATCTGCACGAAACCTGGTAGTTAGCATCTCCAGATGGACCTGACAAAAAGTTATGGAAATCGTTTTGCTACGTTGAAGTATGCCAATTTGACAACCAAACAAATTGTCTTAGTTAGCTACGACACACGTATCATATCATATCTCGGTTAAATTTAAAGTTATCACCAAATGACTTAAGATCCTTGTTCAGCATTCCATTACGATACTGTGTACCAAATTTGGCGAAGATCGGCCTTTAGGGGGCGCTATAAGCAAAGTTTATTTGTTTTCCCGCCAATTTTCTTAGTACATTTCTATGGGAAATGCAATATCTCTGCCACAGTAAAAGCAATCAACACAAAATTTGTGGTGCTCTTTCGGGATTGCGTTCCGAGGCGCTGTACCAAATCTGGCTGAGATCGGCCTTTAGGGGGCGCTATAAGCAACGTTTATTTGTTTCGCCAACTGACTCAATGCATTTAAATGGGAAATTTGCAATTGCGATATCTCTGCCACAGTAAAAGCAATCAACACAAAATTTGTGGCGCTCGCTCGGCATGGCGTTCCGAGGCGCTGTACCAAATTTGGCGAATTTGGTCCATAACTTTTGGACCACCACCCTCTCAGTCACTGTCTCATTTCTCTCTGCTGTCCCCTGTGGTCAGGGGGGTTAAGAAGTTTGTTTATAGTAGAGAATTGTTAAAAGCAGTCTGTGCATGCATGGAGACGAACTGTTAACCACTACATTTTCAAAAGCAGAGTACCGCAGACCTCGCGCATCAAACCTCTCGATATTCACCGACGTGTGCCCCCCCCACTCAATGCTTCGAGTCCCGCATCGGCGCAGCTTCACGCTTCTTCGGGTGCGACTGGCGCGGCTCCGGGGGCATCGCGGACGACGGGCATCGGAGGCGAATAGCGTCGGAGGCGGACGGCGTCGGAGGCTGGCGGCGATGGAGGCTGGCGGCGTCGGAGGCTGGCGGCTATGGAGACGGGCGGCGTCGGAGGCTTGGGCCCCGTTCATAACTGCTTGCAGTTCTAGTTTATTTAATTTTATTTCAATTTTGCATTTATTTATATATATATTATTTAGTTTTATAGTGACAGACATCCTTTTATCCCTTCACAAATGTATATTTACAGACAAAAAAATCTCAATTTTCAATTTCAATAAGTCACATTTTTCAGAATTTCTTTTCATTGTTTTAAAAGAATGACAAAGTAAATAATACAAATCAATATTTTTTATTTAAGATTGAGAATATTCCAAAATACAGAACATGCTACAAAAAAATGTAAATCAAATCTGGATAAAGACTACCAGTTAGTTTTAAATTCCTACACTAGTTCTAATTTCCCTCCCCAGTTTGACCAGCTGAGTGTAAACAAAGAAACTTCTAGATTCCTTGTGTGTAAACAGGACTTAACACTCCTGCCCTCATGTTGATTTTTTTATTTATTTTTAAAATAAAGTGTTTTCACGTTCGTCTTTCAGGCTGATTTGGAATTACTCCGCCTTGCTACCCATTAGTTATTGTTGCTAGACTGTCAATCTTGCATTTTCAACACATTTACAATACAATAAAAGCAGCAGATTTACCATCACAATTCAGTCATTTTCAGACAACGGGTCTTAGATGTTCCAGAAGCAGCTTCTCACTTTTAGCTGACTTAGCTGTTGATGTTGCCTCCTGAAATGAAAACTAGCTTACTTCACTGTGGGGTAAGCTAGTTAGCTTGCATGCTAACAAAAGAACAGATAAACTAACAGTTTATTCTATAGTTCATTATTTGGTGTTGTTACAGGTGCAGCAGAACACATTTCCAATCATAACCATCGGTGAAGTTGGTGTGGGACAGAGGTCAGCAAAACACTGCTTCTGAGCCTGCTGTTTAATTGCTCTTTATCAGTTTGAGGTTTGGTTGAGTATAGAGCATCATTGGAGCAGTGAGAATTTCCACTCCTTGCTCACGGAACCGTTCATTCTCTCTGCTCCCTCACTCAAAGCCGCTCCCAGCCACTTTGCTCAGTATTGCTCTGCGCTCCACTCAGATTTCAACTCGCTTTACTCAAATAGCTCAACCACTTGCTTCAAAAAAGGAAAAAAGCTGCATTGTATTTATTAGATGAACCTTCCCTTAATGCCTGGAGCTCCTCCAGCAAAAAGTCCACCGTATGACAGGCACTGGCGGCATGGGGAGGTAGGGCGGGCGTGCACCGTTCATCTGCATATGCTGCAGTAACACGAAGACGGGCTTGGGGATGCTTCAAACTCGTGGTGTGAGCAGTACTGCAGCGAAATTGGAGCGGGATGGAGTGGGTGATAAGGCGACGCTCCAACATTTAAAAAATCTGCTCTGGGCTCAATCCAAAATCCTCCCGCTTGCGCTGTGCTCGGCTTTGGACTGAGTACAGTAAAGTCAGCACATTTAAATGGACAACAATGTTTTTTACTTAACATGTTTTTTACATCTGCGGTTTGTACTATTTTGACAAAGTGATGAGGCAGCAAAGAGCTGTGTCGTGGTCAGTTATCATCTCGCCCTGAGCTTTTCCTGTAGTTCTTACGCTTGGTCTTCCTGAAGGAGGTAAAGGCGGGGTTGGCCTCTTCCTCCGCTTTTTGTTTTTGCACCGGTTTCTTCTCCTCTGGTCGATCCAAAACTCCCCTTGTGTCTTTTTCTTCATCTCTCGCCCTTTCCTTAGCTTTTTCTACACTCTGGTTTCTGGCTTTCTCCGTGCCCTCTTCATCCTCGTCGTCCTCCTCCAGATGACTAAGGTGTGTCTCCTCTTTGCCTCCAACAGCTGACAGCTGTTCAGCAGGTTGTTCAATCAGCAGCCCGCTGGGTCTGGAGAAGATAATCTTCTGCTGGATGTCACAGGAGGAATCACTCCCACTCTCCTGCAGCTCTTTCCTCTGCTGCAGACTAGAGAGGAAGTTGTGAGCTACCCTTCTGTTGCCCTTGTCGCAGGTCATTGTCACTTCTTCCAGACTGTAGCGGGTCCAACGCTCAGGGTGCACCAGGTAGTCCGGAACTCCTCTTTTCTTTGCTGGTGTGGGGCAGCTGGCCAGAGGCTGACTTGTCTTTCTGCTGGGATGTGGAGGCAGTGGCAGAGCAAATACTCCGTCAGTAACGTTATCGTGGCTCAGAGAGGAGGCGGTTGGCCGGGTAACACTGTCCAGGCATTCAAAGATGCTGTGGCTACGGTTTGAGAAAGCTGAGCTTCCTCCTCTCAGACTGAAGGAACTCTGAGCTTGGTGTCCAGCTAGAGCAGAGATCTCAACCTCTCCACCATAATCATCATCATCATCGTCGTCGTCGTCCAGCTCTGGGTCAAAGGGAGCACTGCTGGGTCGTTCTTCAGGCTCAGATTCATCACTGGCTGACAGCTCGTCCACATCATCAGTGTTTAACATGTCACCTTGGTCACCACAATTTTTCTGATCACACATCTTAACAAGAATCAGCAGGTCGGCTAAATCAATAACCTGGTGAGAGAAGATGAGGAAACATGTTAAAGAACAACTATATGGAGAGACCAAAGAAGTTTTTTTTAAATAAAAGGTTATGTACTGAACCTTTTAACAAAGCCAAACTGTATACTGCATACTGGAAATGACTGATTTAGACAAATTGCAAAAATCAAGTCTTAAAGGGTTGATAGAATAATTATATAGGGTATTTTACACTGTTCCTTAAGGTCTCCTAGTAGGGTATGTAACATTGGTTGGGCTGAAAATTGCCCGAATGCTATTTTATTAGGCCCTTAACTACCCTGTGAATATGGCTCTACTTGGAACAAGAGCTTTTCTTCCAAATATGGTATGCTCATAAATACCACTTATATAACATCTACCCCAAGGTCTTATAAAGCTAAGAATGGTGTCTGATTTCAATTTTATGAATTTTTGTGAACATTAGGGGTTTCGTTAGCTGCGACTGTCCCTTCAATCCTATGTGTACAGATTGTGGCTAGTTAGCTTCATTTTCTGCGTAATTAGAGTATATTTAGGATTCCAAGGGGGCATGGGAACCGCGTAATGCAAGGCAACACGGTTCACATCTCCAGCGGAACCCTATTGTTTTTCTAAGGATTATTAGGGGTCCAAGCCCTAGGGGGCATGGGAACCGCGTAATGCAAGGCAACGCTGTTCAAATCTCCAGCGGAGCTGTGGAACCCTATTGTTTTTCTACTGATTCTTCTTCTTCTTCTTCATTATTCTTCTCCGCCTAAAACTCAGACTACAGCCTGGTACATGGTCAATTTTATGAATTTTTGTGAATTTCAGAGGAATTCTAAGAGGAGGCTAGCTCTCATTGATAGAGCTCCATCTAGCCGCAGGCTCTATCATTGAGACTCGTGGACAAGAGGCGTTTATTTCCCCGATCGTTTGTTTAAATAACTCAACACATTATAATTACACACATTATAAGATTAACTGGAACCTGTGGTAAGAGATTGCTGGCGTAACAAGCTCGCTGACCGCGCTCTCACTCACACACACCGGCCATTTAGCAGGAAGAGGGGAGCTGCAGGCCCTGGAGCTCTGTCAGGGCAGCGGCGTTTGGTAGTCCATTAACCCAAAAAACGGTGACTTTGCGCACGTGGGAGCCCCATCTACCTCACAGCAGGCCGGGGTCTGTGAAGGAAGGCAGGCCAGGCGGCCAGGCAGCAACACAGGCAGCACCGGCCGCTGAACTCCGACACACAGTCGGACAAAATTTGCAATTAGACATTAATTTTCGTACAACGGCCCATATGTGACCTCTACATAGTTGATTTCTCGCTTAAAAAAAGTCTCAGAAGTGAATTGAATGGTAAAATAGCAGATGAACAATGAATACAATTTCTGAGATCTGCACGACCTAGATTCAGAAGACTACTTGATCTCAGGTCAGTTGTGTAGCCTATGTAAATGTTGGGGCGTGACAAAGAGAGAGACTATAGCCAAATGAGGAGGAGCCGCCGAGTTGACGTCAACTCGGCGGCTCGTTGAGATTTGCCTGTTTTCAGAGGCAGTTTCAAATTGTGAGATTTGCAGAGGAAAGAGGTGTCAATGGGATTTTGAGGTTCTATGTATGTCGTAGTTACCCACTAAACTGTCATTATTCAACTATGACAAGGTAAAATCGGTTTTGCATTCTATCACCCCTTTAAAAGAGCTCTATGTATTTCCTGTGTGTTTTGGCTTCTTTAGTTTTCCATGAATGTAAGGTTTTTCCTGCATAGAGGAATTTTTGGTGCCCCCCAAAGAGCTTTTTGCCAGTCCCAAAGGAAAATCACCAGCACCAAAATGATTAGAATTGAGAGAAAAAAATAGCACTTCAAATCCTCTCAAACTGTGTTTAATTGCGATTTACCAAACAACAGTTGAAAACGCAGAACATAAACTTGAATAGGAGAGTGCTTATCTCAGTTTTACCGTCCAGAGTCAGGCGAAATCTCCTGGCGATTTTAACGGTGGTATTTTTTTTGTGTGTGATCAATTATTTATTTATTTATTTATTTTCTTACAATCATTCATACATTGGAGAGGAAGCATCGGTGGTATTTTAATATTAATATTTTTTAACCAGTTTTATCATTAACTCAAGCATAATAGACATTTTGTTTATAAAATTGTCAGAAATGACAGATTTCTGTCAAATAAGGTAACTTATTGCCTTTACTGTACGCAAACCAATCATGCTTACTGTCGTGCATAGTCCGCCGGATGCCCCTTACCTTCCGCTTTCTTTGTGTTTACGTTCTAAACTCCGATCACTTTGAGGAACAGCAACCAGAACCTCCAAGCTGGCACATTTTCAATATAATTTGGATATGCAACAAGGCAGGCCTGCTTGGTTCCTTCGGGGAATGATTGTAAAGATTTACAAATAAATATGTTTACGGCATTTACTATCTAACTGGGATGTTTTGGGACCTATTGGTGGGGATTTGCTAGGGACAAAATACTGTACATACGACGATACACTGGTAAGAGCAAATAACATTTAACTATGTATCCAGCTCATAGAAATAAAATAGATAGAATGGCCATTGGACTGTTTGCCATGGGCCATTTGATTGGTACACAACAAAATGGCGATTGTTGTTAGTTGTCATGGTGACAATACGTGTCATTGGGGCCATAAACTGTGTCGCAGCTCGCTGCGACGAGAGCGCATATAGCTTGATTTATGCTTCTGGATCAATGTACGCTGTAATGTTTTTTCACTCTAAAGTCGCAGAAGCGGCTGCAGTTTCAATCCTGTCGGGTCTCTGCAGCGGGCGGGGCTGCTCAGTTCCACACACACACACACACACACACACACACACACACACACACACACACACACACACACACACACACACACACACACACACACACACACACACACACACACACACACACACACACACACACACACACACACACACACACACACACACGGTTTCCATCGACCCGTTTTTATCCGAATTACATGATATCGAATGAAAAATGCCTTATGTAAACAGTAAAATCCGATTAAATTTCATGAATATCGAATCAAAGAAAATACGTTCGGTCTCATCGGATTTTCTCTCGATATACGGTTTATGCAATAAACGCTGATGGAAACGTTATTTGCTGAATAAATAATGAATTGCGATCAAGTTTTAGGTCATTTTATGGTTGCAACCCGCAATAAAACGAAGAAGAAGAAGTTTCAGTTCATTTCCGCCCAGTAATTCCGCTCCGTTTGCACACATGACAGGTGTCAACAAAAACAGATGTAAGTGGACAAAAGAGGAGACAAGATACTTTTTTAATTTACCAGAAAAATATAACAGCTATTTTAGATAGCAAAAATCTAAGAAACGCCATCATATAGCAGGAGCTCGCAAAGGAAATGACCAACAAAGGTTACGACAGGGACATTCTAAAACGCTTAACGTGAAAATGCTTAACGTGGTTTAATGTATCTAAACAACGATCAATCACCACCAGATGTATCATGGTCATATCTTGTCATGAACACTTAAGCCTGTCAAAAAAACTAAATCGACATCCAACGATTATAGAAGTTATCTCACGTTAATGTTTTCTTCATCAGTGGCCGTATGGCGAGGAAAAAGCTTAATGTACCTAAACAATGATCAATCATCACCAAATTTCGCTCTCATATTACCCATCATAACCACGGAAAACGGTCAAATAATCTAACCCAATGTCCAATTATTATGGACGTTATCTGACATAAAGCGTTTCTGCTTCAGGGCAGCGGCGCGGCTGGGGGTTGACTCTCCACTGTTCTCATTGGCTTTATAAGTCCTAATGTGAAAAAGCTTAACGTGGTTTAATGTACCTAAACAACGATCAATCATCACCAAAAAATCCTCTTCTATATTGCTCATCATAACCGCTTAAACGGTCAAATCTAACCCAATGTCCAAATATTATGGCCGTTATCTGACACATTAACGTGAGATAACTTCTATAATTGTTGGATTTCAATTGTTTTTTTTTGACAGGCTTAAGTGTTCATGACAAGATATGACCATGATACATCTGGTGATGATTGATCGTTGTTTAGATATTAAACCACATTAAGCTTTTTCACGTTAAGCGTTTTAGAATGTACCTTACAACAAGCCGTGGGACGTCCTGCGGAGTAAATGGAAGGAGTTCAAACAGCGATACACGGCTAAAAAAAAAAAGAGTTAGCGCAGGGGCTAATGGACCCACGTTTGTATCTCGTAAATGACCCCACTAATAATGCCCGAAATGATACCAAACGTCTACAGTAGTACATATAGGTTATGTACTCATAAAACGATGGATTGGAAAGTTTGTAAGTACACCAGAAGTTTATGTAAATAACACTTGCCTGCTGGCTTCTGCTCTCTGCTGTTGTTGCTGCTGCTGCCGGCAGTAAGACGAGTGCTTAGGGCCGTCTACAAATTACAACACCGAAAAGAGATGCAACGAAAAAATTTAACTTTTTTTTAAAGTAAGTGCTGTAGTATAACTAGCAGGAGACAAGTAATAAACAGATAAGTTTGGAGACATTACCTTATTTAATCATTAAATTAATAAATATTTTTGTTGTCTCTTTTTGGTGTAGTAATTTGTAGACGGCCTAAGCACTGTCTAACTGCAGGTAGCAGCAGCAGCGGAGAGCAGAAGAGAGCAGGCAAGTGTTCATAAACTTCTGGTGTACTTACAAAGTTTCCAATCCATCGTTTTATGAGTACATAACCTATTTGTACTAGTGTAGAAGTTTGGTATCATTTCGGGCATTATTAGTGGGGTCATTTACGAGATACAAACGTGTGTCCATTAGCCCCTGCGCTATTAAGCTATTCAGCGGATAACGCTACTCTACGCTAACTCTCCCAATGTTAGACCCAGGTGAAAAAAGCTTCTGGGGGGGGTATTTGGCTCGAGGTCATGGTGCAAAGGACCCTAGGGTGAAATTACTCCGAACCATCACTTTAATCTTAAAAGGTCCCAAACATTGATTCAAAGTCCAATGCTTTAATACCACCCATATCATACTCTTTAACCAGCTGTGATTTCTTAATATAATGGGTTTTGTTTTTCCACTGGAAAACAATTGAATTGGCTTTTTTAACATTACCGGAAGAAACATATAGGAAGTGACATGGATAAATTACTTTGGAAATACCTTCTGATTTACACAGAGTGACTCTACCAAAGATAGTGAGATCTCTAGTAAGTCAGCGACTCAAAGATTTCTTCATATCTATTAAACGGTTAGAAAAATTAACATCTTCCCTTCTAATAGCATTTTTAGATAAAACTATTCCTAGATATTTCACTTTAGCTTTAACCTCAATAGATGAGATGATGGAATCCGTTGATGAGTGAATGGGAAATTGGCAAACTGACTAATTTTAAATTCCTTGTCAAATACGGAGATCCCATGCAAGTCAGGGTTGTGATTAATGAGCATTATAAGTGATTGGGTGGCTAGAAAGTTTTGAGAAATCGGGCAGTATAGTAAGTATAAAACAGTATAAAGTATAAAAATAAGTATAAAACATCTCAATTATTTTACAAAAGTTGCTCCCAAAACCTAAAAAAACTTGGATTTCAAATAAAAAAAAAGGTATGTTCAACAGAATCAAATGCCTTATAAAAATCAAGAAATAAAATAAAAGCATCAGTGTAAATGAAGTCTTGATAATCAAGCACGTCTAGTAGTAGTCTGGTATGATTATGTATGTTTCTACCCTTCATGAAAGCTGATTGACACTTGTCAATAATATGTGGCAATCCCTCATTCAGACGATTAGCAAGTGCCAGCAATTTATAATCGTAAAAGGTAATTGGTCTCCAATTATCCAATAAAAGATTATCTTTGTTAGGTTTGGGAATTAAGAGTGATGAGACCATGTTTCATAGTGGGAGAAAGATTACCTTTGGAAATACAATCTAAATTAAAGCTGCGAGCAGCGATGGACGGGCCCTCGCGTCTCTCTAGTCTCGGGGGTTACAGGCGGACGCCACTCCTTGCGACCGTGCATTTGCGCGGCACTCAGACGCCGCAAATCAACAATGAAAAGGGAACTCCCTGCAGAGTTCAACGATAGCTCACACAAGACTCTACGTCATACGGTTCATTAGCTGTGAAAAGGGGCGTGGCTACAGCATTGGGGGCGGTTCAAATCATCATCAATTAAAAAGGAAGTCTCTGCAGAGTTCAATGACACCACACATAAGGGTATACCTTAAATGGTTGAAATGTTATGAAAGGAGGCGTGGCCGAAGTATAGGGGGTGGGCCAAACCATCACCAATGAAGAAGGAACTCTCTGCTGAGTTCAATGATACCTGACCACACATTCTGAGTTTCATGTAAATCGGATGATGTTTGTCATATACACGCCCACACCGTCTGACGAAAAGTTTTTCTTTTAATAACTTTTCATCGTTAAGGTGTTGGGATGGTACAGACCAAGTTTGAGGTCCATCGGATGAAATCTCTAGGAGGAGTTTGTTAAAGTATAGCACCTTGACTTTTAGTCAAGTTACACCCACTTCCTGTTTCGGCGGCGAAACGCACAAAATGTCCGCCCTGCCACGGCCACGCCCTATGACAAAAAGTTTTTCTTTTAACAACTTTTCATCTTTAACATCTTAAGATGGCACAGACCGAGTTTGAAGTTGATCGGATGAAATCTCTAGGAGGAGTTCGTTAAAGTACGACGTGGAAATGGCCAAAATCGCACTAATTTCGAACATTTAATTCAAAATGGCGGACTTCCTGTTGGGTTTAGGGTATGGCTCTAATGAAGTTTTTTGTACATCTTGACATGTTACATATGTGTACCAAGTTTCATGAGTCTACGTTAAACGCATTGCAGGGGCTCAATTTTCTTAACTTTCTAGGGGGCGCTAGCGAGCCATTTTTGTGTGCCTATTCCCGAAACCCTTAAAATACATACATTTTCACCAGACTTGATGCGACCGCCAAATTTTGTGAGTTTTTGAATATATTAAGCCCCTCAAAAAGCCAATTCATTTGACGGGAAAATAATAATAATAGAAAGAAACAATAATTCCTTCAGTTTCAATAGGGCCTTCGCCGATGTCGGCGCTCGGGCCCTAATAATTCCTTCAGTTTCAATAGGGCCTTCGCCGCTGTCGGCGCTCGGGCCCTAATTATAGAGCATTTCCCTGCTATCACTCCAAAAGAAAGACAAAAACTACGGTTAGCCCATCTATTCCAGGTGACTTCCCCTTAAACATCTGTTGAACTGCCAAGTCTAACTCCTCAATTCTTAGCTCACCTTCCATAAGTTGTTTAAAGTTATCATCTATTGTCTTTTTAGACCCCTTAATCTTATCTATGAAAAAACAATCTTCTTTAGAAAAATGGGATTTATACAAGGTACTATAAAAAGCTTTGATGTTTTCGTTTACTTCTTCTTGATTTTCAACAATAACATCATTGATATTTAACTTCCGAATATTTTTCTTCGTTTGTCTTTGTTTTTCCAGACTAAAAAAAAAAGGAAGAGTTTTTCTCCCCTTCTTCAATCCAACGAGCCCTTGAACGAATAAATGCTCCCTTGGCCTTTTACAGATATATATTATCAAGATGGGACTGTAAATTGTTTAATTCAGTCTGTTCTTGCCGTGTCAAGTCATTTTTACAGCATAGCGTATTGAGCATAGCGTATTAATGAGGTCCCTTTGTCTTATCTTTTTAAGTGTTGATGATTGCTTACTTGTTCTGATAGCTATCGGTTTAACTTTGAATTTAAACCATTCCCATTTACTCATAAAAGACATTTCCAACTCACCTACTTCTTTAACCAGTTGTTTAACTACATTACAAAACTCTGTATCTTCCAAAAGGGTATCATTAAATTTCCATATAGAATTTGTTATTTTCTTTACCACCTGGAGAAAGTGTCAAGGATATTACACAATGACGGGTGATGAATCAGGGGTGATGCTGAAATATCACATCTATTGACCTCATTAATGAGATTGTCTGATAATAACCAGTAATCCAATCTTGAGCACTGGCTATTATTAGATGAGTTGAACCAGGTAAATATTTTTCTGTTTGGTTTTTCATTCTCCAATAATCTATTAGATTGGCCTTTGTGATCAATTCAAGTATTGTTTCATCAAGTGTGTGGCAATGTCTCTTTGATGGTAAGCGGTCTAACCAAAGATCAGGGGCTAGGTTGAAATCTCTGCCAATTATTACTCTATCCGTTGAAAAAAGTACTTACTTAAGGATGAGAAGAGATTTTTTGTTTTAACCATACACACATAAGATGTAGTTTATACCATTCATTTCTGTCACGACCATTAACCAATAACCGGTAGAGTCACTTTTATGGTCAATAATTTTCCCAGGAAATCTATTAAACAAAATCATAACTCCTGCGGAGTGTGACGTTCCATGACTGAAAAAAATAGTCTCCCCATTGCAATTTCCAAAATTTTGTGTCATCCTCAGCTGAGTGAGTTTCTTGTAAAAAAACACAATTAGCCCTTTGCTCCTTACAGAAAAAAAAAATAGCCTTACGTTTTACATTATCTTTCATCCCCCTAGTATTTAAAGAAATAAAGGACAACATTTAGGTAATAAGTAGATAATCTATATATAAACAATGCACAAAAGAGTGTAACGATGCGCAGGAATGAGTAGTTAGTCCTAAATCTACATGTTTTGTAGATTTTGCCCTCTAGAAAACTATAGAGGCAGAAAGAGAAACCTACAAACCTAATAGCTATTGTAGCAAAGTTCTATTTAAATATAAAAACAATTTCGCCTACTTCGTTATAATATTCTTAATTTTGGCATAACAAGAGATATCAAGGGGTGAGCAGTTGCAATACCATATATGAACATAGGTAAACAGGGTAAACATTCAGTATCTGCCATATAGCCTACAGGCGTGCAAAAATATTGGGAATCATCAACATAATGGTGTAGACACATAGCCGACGGTCGACCGTTGACAAAAACCCCGTCGATATGATGAGTCGTGTCCCCGAGGTCCAAAAAAGTGCCACAGAACAGACCAAAAAGACGAGAGGAGACAGCAGGCGGCGCTAATCTGTAATGTTGCCCAAGAAATGAAAACTGGCAGCTGACATTGAGGAAGAAATGGAAGCGGAGCAACACTCATCCAAAGAAGGCAAAATTAACAAGGAACACACATCAATTAAACAGTCGAAAATTAAAGGAACACGCCGACTTATTGGGAATTTAGCTTATTCACCGTAACCCCCAGAGAAAGACAAGTCGATACATACCCTTCTCATCTCCATGCGTGCTGTAAGGCTGCCTGACGGTTCCAGCATTAGCTTAGCTCAGCACAGATCCTGCAGGTAACTGGTTCCAGTAATCCTACTGCTCCGAATAAGTGACAAAATAACGCCAACATGTTCCTATTTACATGTTGTGATTTGTATAGTCACAGCGTGTACAAAAAACGTAACATGAGACACAGCCATCTTTTAACCGTAAACAAACCGGGAACTATATTCTCAGACAGGCTTGCTGCGAGCATATCACTCCGCCCAAGAACTATATTCTTCCGCCTGAGAATATAGTTCCCGGAGTTCCACAGAGGAGACACTTTGTTTCTCTCACTACCAATATCGCTGTGAGATTCTAACTCGCTCCACCACAGACTCCACGCGTACACACACATGCCAGCTCTGTTATTCTCTTAAAGGGATCGAAGTATAAACTTCATGCCACTTTCTGTCCGAGCCTGGCCCACGCCCAACCGAGCCGTGACCGGACCCAGCCCGAGCCCGACAGGCATTAAGAAATTTGTGTTCGAGCCTGACCTGAGCCTGACACAGTTAAAATCTCGTTTTTTTCCCTCCTACTAATGACACATGCTCATCAACAAATGAGCGCATGCGCACACGGGGCAACAAGCGCAAGTTAAGCTGTTGTAACCTTTCTTGCTGGCTTCGCTTCAGACCGTGGTCAGAAAACCAGGGGAGACTCGTTACCTCCAGGGCCGACGTTATAAAATGAATAACGTCGGTGTTAAAATCCTGTTTCCAGTGAGCAAATGAATGAACTTGGCTTTCAGTCTGGGGTTTATTTTGGAAACCGCACACACTGTGTACAAAACTTAAACTTTACAAACATTACTACAAACATTACTGGGTGCGTGTGCATACCAGGGGCAGAAAGCTATGCAACAACCTTAAAGAGCAATGTGCAGGTTGAATTCATAACTGAATTAATACTTAATGTTGTCTGAAGAGGTATTTTAAAAACACATAAGTAGAAATTTCTATGTTACACAAACCCTAAAGCAGAAATTTCGATGAAAGGGTGCCCATTTTTAAGCTAGGCTCTGAAATAGCCTTTCCCAACGCAACGCGTCATACGACGTAGGCAAAGGTAAACAATAGGTTTCTTCTCACTCAGCTGTTGGCAGGCACCTAGCTAGCACAAACACCCCCATTTCCCCCGCATTTTATTAAGCTAGCTATGAGCTGTTGGCAGCTAGCTAGCACAAACATCCCCGTTTCCCCCGCATTTTATTAAGCTAGCTATGAGCTATTGGCAGGCAGCTAGCTAGCACAAACATCCCCGTTTCCCCCGCATTTTATTAAGCTAGCTATGAGCTGTTGGCAGGCAGCTAGCTATCACAAAACTCCAGTTTCCACTGCATTTCTATTCAGACTGTTCTCCCGCACAATTTTGTATCCCAGTAGGCTACTCTGGTAATTTACAAAGTCCAAATTGATATATTAATCAATATGCTGAAATCTCCTAGATTCTGCCACTAGAAGTTTTGACACGTCAGAGCTGCTTTGGTTTTATTTCTCTTTTTTATTATTACTGATCCAGTTGGTAACTAAGCTTGTATCCTATTTTTGTGAGTGATTTTGAACCTCCGTGTTTTTCAGATTTTGGCAGAGCGTGCAGCCAGTAATGAAGGGATAGATGCACCTGACAGAGGGCTTCTCTCTACAGGATCCTGGGCCATTATTGCTTCGTCGTGGGTCACAGTGCAACATCAGATGTCTGCAAAGCTCATCAGGTAGTGTAACTTGCATCTATCATTCGCTGTATATGACACAAACATTTACAAATTACTTCTAATGGTAGGAAGAAGACATTTCATACTGGACTGTATTAGGTTGTGTTAGGTTGTATGTGTTGTGACCACTGACTATGTGATGTTGTGCAACTCTTTTTATTTTATTTTTTTTCGCCTAGCAGTTTTCCTTGGACTTGGGTGGCCCCTAAATCATGGCTGCAGCTGTCGCCGTGGTCCTGCTACGCCGTGCAGTTCCCTGCTACGTCCTGTAACGCCCTGCTACACCATCAACTACTACAACTACTATTTATAGTTGTAGTTCAATTAGCTTTATTGTGACTATTATTGCCACTGTTCATCACACCCCCAACCAGCACCGTCAGACACCACCTACCAAGAGCCTGGGTCTGTCCCAGGTTTCTTCCTGAGAGGGAGGTTTTCCTCGCCACTGTCACACTGAATGCTTGCTCTTGGGGGAATTACTAGAATTGTTGGGTCCCTGTAAATTATAGTGTAACATCTCCAAATTATAGTGTAAATTATACCTACTCTATTTGTAAAGTGTCTTGAGAGAACTCTTGTTATGATTAAATAAAGTTGATAAAGATGACTTTATTGATCTGGTGGTGAAATTCACAAGCTACCTGCCAAGTCAAACTAAAGTAATGCAAAAGTAGTGTAAAGCATTACAATTCAGAGACTGTAATATAACTAATTACTCTGAAATGACAACAACTAGTAATCTATAATGAACTACATTTTGGAATTAACTTGCCCAACACTCCTAGTTACTATCAATGAAAATATGAATACATTTTATACAACAAGACACTTTGTGATTGTGTTCATTTTGTGAAAACAAAATATATTATTGATTGCCTCCCTTCCTCTGGAAACTGCCTCCTGATTGCGGCCACAACACAAGCTGGTATCGCCTTCCTGATCTCCCTGCCCAGAAACCCATATGTCTATCGGACCACCTGCCTGTAGGCTGTGTATCGGAATTGCCTAGAGAATGATAAGGGTACAATGTTGATATTGAGTGATAGACTTATTTGATGTAACATTTTCAGTTATTCTATTCCATAAAGGTATGTATGCACATCACAGTTTAAAAATCTGCTAATCCCTCAGCATCAATAATGCACATTAGATTAGATTAGACTTTGTCATTGTGCAGAGTACAAGTACAAAGACAACAAAATGTAGTTTGTGTCCAACCAGAAGTGAAACAAAATCAAATATGTATAAGTAAGTAATGAACAACATGTACAGATATGTGCAATGTAGTAGGAGTAACATATTAGTAAGAATATAGATATAGATATGCAGGGTATTAACAGAATATATTATAAGAAAAAAGGAATAAATATGGATATTCAGTATGAACCATATAGACAGATATGTGCAGTGTGGTAACAGTACCATTGTAGTGCAGAAACGGTCACGTAAGAATAAGTGTACTGTATGTGCAAGAGGAATAGTATAAAGAGCAGTAGAATATGGCTATATATAAGTAGTTACAGTATGTACATTATTTTGATACAGTTTGTTATTTGTGTAGAAAACTGACGACTATAATAGAAGTGTATAATATAATAGTGTTATAAATTACTCTCATCTAAACATACTGTGGTCTGTTGGCTTGGAGAGGGCCATACTCCTGCCTGAAGTTGAGGTATGCTACCTGCAGCGAGAACGGGTTGAGGCAGCAGGCATCAAAGCCGGGATGGAGCGTCAGGCAGGTAATGTCCGTTGTCGGGACTAAACCCTCAACTAGTGCCCAGTAGGCATCCACCTCTCGACAACACATGCTGTCCACCACTGACGCCATAGCCTCACAATGTCCGCACAAGCACCTAGCCAACAAAACGATTCTGTGCTAGTGCTAACCTGCTTCTCTTAACACATCCATGGCTTAGATGGACTCCACCGCTGTCTGAGCGTTAAAATCTTAGGTTGTAGAATATCACAAGACAAAACGTTGAGTGACCCTGCCCGGAGGAAGCCCGGGGCCCCCGTCTGGAGCCAGGCCCAGATGGCGGGCTCGTCGGCGAGCGCCTGGTGGCCGGGTTTGCCACGGAGCCCGGCCGGGCACAGCCTGAAAAAGCTACGTGGCTCCCATCTCTCCAGCCCATGGGCCCACCACCTGTGGGAGGAACCGCTGGGGTTGAGTGATTTGTTTGTTGTTGGACTTCTGTGCTAGTCATTGATTGTCCATAACAAACACCATGTTCGAACATAGGGATGCTCATAAGTGTACTCGGTACCAGAGCACCCTAGGCCAAAGGTCAATGATCGATTTTATAATCGTTTCATCTGATCTGAGGCCGTGTTTTGAACACTCGGGTGAAGAGAGGGGCGGAGCTGTCAACTGATCACCATCTGGTGGTGAGTTGGGTTAGGGGGTGGGGGAAGAATCTGGACAGACCTGGTAAGCTCAAACGGGTAGTGCGGGTAAATTGGGAACGTCTGGAGGAGGCCCCTGTCCGACAGACTTTCAACTCACACCTCCGGGAGACACTGTGGGAGGTGCTGCGGGAGTATGGGGTGAGGGGGTCTCTTCTCAGGGCCATCCAATCTCTGTACAACCAAGCGAGAGCTGTGTCCGGGTTCTCGGCAGTAAGTCGGACTCGTTTCAGGTGAGGGTTGGCCTCCGCCAGGACTGCGCTTTGTCACCAATCCTGTTTGTAATATTTATGGACAGGATATCAAGGCGTAGTCGGGGTGGAGAGGGGTTGCAGTTCGGTGGGCTGGGGATCTCATCGCTGCTCTTTGCAGATGATGTGGTCCTGATGGCATCATCGGCCTGTGACCTTCAGCACTCACTAGATCGGTTTGCAGCCGAGTGTGAAGCAGTTGGGATGAGTATCAGCACCTCTAAATCTGAGGCCATGGTTCTCAGCAGGAAACCGATGGAGTGCCTACTCCAGGTAGGGAATGAGTCCTTACCCCCAGTGAAGGAGTTTAAGTACCTTGGGGTTTTGTTCGCGAGTGAGGGGACAATGGAGCGGAGATTGGTCGGAGAATCGGCGCAGCGGGTGCGGTATTACATTCAATTTATCGCACCAATCGTTGATTGTGGGCGAGAGGGTGACAACACGATTGAGGTTAGCTCGCCGAAACTCTACTGCCACTGTCTCGGCAACGTTAGCTAATGTCCGCTAGCATACCGTACATGTAGGCTAACTATAGCCAGTTAGCTTTGTGTGTAACATAACAAAAACCCACCCATCTCGTAGGAGCGAAGCTTAATATTTCATTCAATAAAATTATGGTACAAAAGGAGCACTAACGCCAAAGGTCTACCACATCGGCATAGCTTTAGCTAGCAGTCTAAACTTGTCTCGAGTCCAGACCTTTAACTGTCTATGGTCCGGACTCGAGTACCACAGCCCTGACAGATAGATATCACTTAGTTGAACAAATGAACAAGCTGCAACTTTTCTGATTGATACAATGGGAGCCTGACTCTTGCATATGACCCCAATCTGCCCTTCTTATGGCTTGAAGCCATGACATCCGCCGGTTTTTGGCAAAAGCATGCTTCCCCCTAGGTATGTTAAACATCAAGCACCCATCACTGGCTCTGTTTGTACAATTAACCACGCAACAACTCCTTGGCATTTTGACTTACACTATGCTACTACTAGCTACACAAAACACGTCTTCTTTCTGCCCCCCGGTTGCGTGCGCAGGCAGTGATGACGTTGCCGAGAAATCCATGTATTCCACCAACTCTGCTCTGGTTGCATACAACACGTCTGCTTCCTCTTTCTCTCTTCTGCCCACTTTCCACACACACACACACCTCTCTTAAAGGAGCCGCAGCAACAAATGCCTCATCACGCTGATGTGACCGAGCCCAACCATAATTTCTAAATATCTGTCTGAACCCGGCCCGTCGGGCTCGGTTCGGGTATCCATGCCTTAGTAGGTACAGTACAGGCCAAAAGTTTGGACACACCTTCTCATTCAATGCATTTCCTTTATTTTCATGACTATTTACATTGTAGATCTCACTGAAGGCATCAAAATTATGAATGAACACATATGGACTTATGTACTTAACAAAAAAGTGTGAAATAACTGAAAACATGTCTTATATTTTAGATTCCTCAAAGTAGCCACCCTTTGCTCGGATTACTGCTTTGCACACTCTTGGCATTCTCTTGATGAGCTTCAAGAGGTAGTCACCTGAAATGGTTTTCCAACAGTCTTGAAGGAGTTCCCAGAGATGCTTAGCACTTGTTGGCCCTTTTGCCTTCACTCTGCGGTCCAGCTCACCCCAAACCATCTTGATTGGGTTCAGGTCCGGTGACTGTGGAGGCCAGGTCATCTGTCGCAGCACTCCATCACTCTTCTTCTTGGTCAAATAGCCCTTACACAGCCTGGAAGTGTGTTTGGGGTCATTGTCCTGTTGAAAAATAAATGATGGTCCAACTAAACGCAAACCAGATGGGATGGCATGTCGCTGCAGGATGCTGTGGTAGCCATGCTGGTTGCAGTATGCCTTCAATTTTGAATAAATCCCCAACAGTGTCACCAGCAAAGCACCCCCACACCATCACACCTCCTCCTCCATGCTTCATGGTGGGAACCAGGCATGTAGAATCCATCCGTTCATCTTTTCTGCGTCGCACAAAGACACGGCGGTTGGAACCAAAGATCTCAAATTTGGACTCATCAGACCAAAGCACAGATTTCCACTGGTTTAATGTCCATTCCTTGTGTTTCTTGGCCCAAACAAATCTCTTTTGCTTGTTGCCTCTCCTTAGCAGTGGTTTCCTAGCAGCTACTTGACCATGAAAGCCTGATTCGCGCAGTCTCCTCTTAACAGTTGTTCTAGAGATGTGTCTGCTGCTAGAACTCTGTGTGGCATTCATCTGGTCTCTAATCTGAGCTGCTGTTAACTTGCGATTTCTGAGGCTGGTGACTCGGGTGAACGTATCCTCAGCAGCAGAGGTGACTCTTGGTATACTTTTCCTGGGGCGGTCCTCATGTGAGCCAGTTTCATTGTAGCGCTTGATGGTTTTTGCAACTGCACTTGGGGACACATTCAAAGTTTTCGCAATTTTCCATACTGACTGACCTTCATTTGTTAAAGTAATGATGGCCACTCATTTCTCTTTACTAACCGAATTCTAACCGTTGTCCAGTAGGGCTGTCGGCTGTGTATCAACCTGACTTCTGCACAACACAACTGATGGTCCCAACCCAGTTAATAAGGGAAAAAAATTCCACTAATTAACCCTGACAAGGCACACCTGTGAAGTGAAAACCATTTCAGGTGACTACCTCATGAAGCTCATTGAGAGAACACCAAGGGTTTGCAGCGCTATCAAAAAAGCAAAGGGTGGCTACTTTGAGTAATCTAAAATATAAGACATGTTTTCAGTTATTTCACACTTTTTTGTTAAGTACATAATTCCATATGTGTTCATTCATAGTTTTGATGCATTCAGTGATAATTTACAATGTAAATAGTCATGAAAATAAAGGAAACGCATTTAATGAGAAGGTGTGTCCAAACTTTTGGCCTGTACGTGGAGACACAGACCCTACGCTGGACCCATAGCCTGACGTGCACCTCTTGAAAAATGTAACTACACGTCTCGGCAATGCACGTCGCTTGGCAGTGTTGCATTTCCCACTACTCATTTCCTGGTTCTCCTTTTCCCTAAACAACATGAAATCAAGGAGAGGGTTAACTTTTCTGGCTACACATTTCCCACGTGGTCAGAAAGGACAGGGGAGACACTTTGTTTCTCTCACTATGACTCTAGAGTCGGTACTTGCTCCGAAGTTAATCGCTGTCACTCTTTCACTCGCTCTACCACACACTCCCCGCACACACACACACCAGAGCCAATGCCTTTTGGAAATTCAAACCAAGCCAGTCTATATGGGTATAATTGTCATTCAATTAATTTATATTTATTTATTTATTTATATATATATATATATATATATATATATATATATATATATATATAAGTTCATATACTGAGATTCTAAGTCAATATTTTAAAGTTTGTCATTACTTTCAGATTCCTAGTCAAAATTCTAAGTTACTAAGTCAATATATTGAGATACTAAGCCAATATATTGAGATTCTAAGTCAATATTTTACATTATCTCATTACTTTGAGATTCTTAGTTTATATTCTGAGATGCTAAGACCACACCAGAGGTAGTGGTGACTTAAACTTGAACTTATACTATATCTAAAATAATTTTGGAGACATAACAATAGATTTTGCCACTAAATGTTGGTCTTTTTTTTTTTAAATTCTTTTTTTTAAATACAATTTCACTAATTTTTACCCGGCAGAGGCTGATTTACCGAAGGGATCCTTTAAAAAGGTGTAGCTACTTTTACAGTTGATTATGGACCTTTTTCACAGCAGACATTTTGACTTGTCATAGTAGGAAAAGCACAGCTAAAATTGATAACCTTAACGATGGCTCAGTTCCATCAAGTGTCCCAGTAAGCTATTTCAGTGAGTCAGCACAATACCAGGGCTTTTCCTAAGTGGAATGCAGCCATCATTAATGGTTTTGAATACACCTGTGCTTTTCCTACTATGACATGTCAACATGTCTGCCGTGAAAAAGGTCTATTACCGGATATTTAATCCGCATATTATTATTTTTTTTTTTTAAAAAGGAGCAAAAAACGGCTTGTTTATTGCTAAGGCAACATTAAAGGTCCAATATGTAATATTTGTACTGTAATAAATCCAAAAATGACACCAATGCCTCATCAGAGGCATCATCTTTTCTGACAACAATGACGTCCGTGACGGAATTTATGTTTATGTTTTGATCTGTGTGTTGTTATCAACGGCCCAGTTTGACAGGCAGGCCGGGTTGCCAGATATACCTGTAAAAACGTAAACCCAGCGCGCTACAGCTGTAACGGTAGTACAGCCATGAAAGCAGCAAACAAACGAACAGGATCAACGGAGATAGATTCTACATGACATAAAAAAAAAAGAAAACAGCATGTTTCTAACAGTTGCGTGACCAGAGACGTAACAACCCCCTGGTAAATATTGGAGATGTATTTGAAAGATGGAGACAGCTTGGATCCCAAAAGGATGCAGAGTTGGCTTATTTTCTCCTGAACAGGTAAGCATTAGCTTCAGGCTAATTTATCACAGCTACTAGGGATGGGCATTTTTTGTCATTTCAACATTTGTGTACTCACATTGAATTATATAGCTAGAGTACCCAAGTTGGTTAAGTGATCCCGACTGGTCCTGGCTAACCCCGCCATGCTAACCCTGCTAACTGTTAACGTTACCGGGAGGACCAGGCAAGCAACCCATGGCTGTTTACAGCGTGTAGCCTCTTCAGCGGAGCAGACAACGGTGAGTTATTTTAAACCACGAGAGGGGGGCTTTAAATCGGAAAGAGAGGACTGTGAGTTTGCAGTGTGTTTAGCGATTGTTGCCACACTATGACAGACGCTCCACTTAGCACCACCTGCAATGTTTAATATTAAATTAATATAAAAATGAACTGGCCGTCTGGCACACGTGGGTGCTCAGTATTTTTCGTGGGTGCTCAAGCTCCGGAGCACCCACGGTATCGGCACCTATGAGGTCGGCAACTGTGAACGTTGTAATTTGGCATGCGGATGAGAGAGTGCTTCAGCATTTCAACCATGATTTCAACACATCAATAACTCTCTTGCACACATATTGCCAGCGTGCCATTGGTTAAGGTCCCGCGTGCCTAAGGTTGCCGACCCCTGTATATATATATATACATATATATTAAGGGTGTGACGAGATCTCGTTTTACGAGATCTCGCGAGATTAAAACGTGACGAGACTTCTCGTCGAGGTGAAAAGTTGTCTCGTGAGGCATGTGATGTCAGCGTGATGGAGCGTGAAATTACTATTGAAGATCCCCCTGCCACTTTTAAATCATTAGTGTGCAAACATTTTGGTTTTCCTGCGGAATTAATAAACGCCGAAAGAGTGACAGACAAGACGAACACAATATGTAAATATTGTAAGAAAAAAATGCCGTATACCGCGGCTAACACGAGCACTATGCAAAAACACTTACAGCACCACCACAGCTCTCTACCAACTACAGCACCCGCGACGAAAACATTAAAAGGCCAAACAACTCTAAAAGCCTTTGCATCTCTGCCACCGGTAAGTGCAAGAGCCACGGCAATAACGAGGGACATAGGCGTTTTCATTGCAACTGATATGAGGCCATTTTCTGTGGTGGAAAATGTCGGATTTCGGCAACTCCTAAATATCCTTTGCTGTCTCCACTTGCCAAAGCATACCTTTCCATCCCTGCTACCTCAGTTCCAAGTGAGTGTGTTTTTTTACTACTGCAGGAGACATAGTTACTGCCCAAAGGTCTCAACTGCTGCCAGAAATAGTCGACATGCTTATATTCTTGAAAAATAACATGACCATATCTTAGGCTGTTCTGTGTAGTTTATCTTATAGAAAAAAAATGGTTTCTGTTTGCACTTGTAGTTTTGAGAGAGCAGTACTTTGGTTATTGATACACTTACTGTTTGCATTTAAACATTTTTTTCTGTTGTTTACACATTTATTTTATTTATACTGTTTATTTTTTATATTCATCATTAATAGTTGTGGAAAGGAGTTGGATTTCCATTCAGGGCAGAAAAAATTAAAATCTCGCCAGTTGGTAGATTTTATACAAAACATTTTGCAGTGTTTGCATGTCCTTTACTGCATATGATTCATTAAAATAGTAAAAAAAAAAGTTAAATAACATTCATCATTAATAGTTGATTTCAAAAGGCACCTAAATTGTTTTGCATTTTCATTTTGTTTTTCTTAAGATTTTTTTAGGATCAGTTGAATAAAAAACTATTTTCCATTCATATATTTCATCATTGAGGATTTCTTTAAAAAAAAAATTAAAATGTTCTGGAGAAATTGAGACGAGCTTTGATGTTCTTTTGCTCAGCAGTGGTTTTCTCCTTGAACTCTGCCATGCAGGCCATTTTTGCCCAGTCTTTTCCTGATGGTGGAGGCATGAACGCTGACCTTAACTGAGGCAAGTGAGGCCTGCAGTTCTTGGACGTTGTTGTGGGGTCTTTTGT